>NW_025959861.1:243641-280647 GCF_023159225.1 Perognathus longimembris pacificus | reverse complement strand
ATCTTATTTTTTATTTGTTTATTTAAATGAAGTCGAGCAGTTGCCTGCACTTCCTTGCATTATCCCTCACCGAGACAAACTGAACAAAGTTCTGAGGTCGACCTTGTAAAGATAAGGATTCAGGTCTGTCTGCTGTTTACCATTGCTCCTGCGCGCACTGCCCTTCTCTCCACATTTATGTGTTTTTTTGTTTGTCTATCTAATCTTTTGGGTTTTTATTTCTAATGAGGTTGACCAGTTGTCTATTTATTATTTTTTTTAATACGCATCAAGCTGCGCTGCTTGTCTTTGCTCCTGTGTGCTCGCGCACTCTCGCCTTTTCCACTTATTTTTATTTTGATTTATTTTGTCAATTTTTTAAAAAATACGCATCGTGCTGTGCTGTTTGTGTTTGCTTGAGTGCATTCGCGCGCTCTCGCTTTCTCCACTTTACAATTTTTTGTTATTATTTATCTATTCCTGAGAGCTTATCTTATTTTTTATTTGTTTATTTAAATGAAGTCGACCAGTTGCCTGCCCTTCCTTCCATTATCCGTCACCGAGACAAACTGAACAATGTTCTGAGGTCGACTTGTAAAGATAAGAATTCAGGTCTGTCTGCTGTTTACCTTTGCTCCTGCCCGCACTGCCCTTCTCTCCACATTTATGTGTTTGTTTGTTTGTCTATCTAATCTTTTGGGTTTTTATTTCTAATGAGGTCGACCAGTTGTCTATTTATTATTTTTTTTACTACGCATCAAGCTGCACTGCTTGTCTTTGCTACTGTGTGCTCGCGCACTCTCGCCTTTTCCACTTATTTTTATTTTTGATTTATTTTTTCAATTAAAAAAAAAAATACGCATCGTGCTGTACTGTTTGTGTTTGCTTGAGTGCATTCTCGCGCTCTCGCTTTCTCCAATTTACAATTTTTTGTTATTATTTATCTATTCCTGAGAGTTTATCTTATTTTTTATTTGTTTATTTAAATGAAGTCGACCAGTTGCCTGCCCTTCCTTCCATTATCCGTCACCGAGACAAACTGAATAAAGTTCTGAGGTCGACCTTGTAAAGATAAGGATTCAGGTCTGTCTGCTGTTTACCTTTGCTCCTGCGCGCACTGCCCTTCTCTCCACATTTATGTGTTTGTTTGTTTGTCTATCTAATCTTTTGGGTTTTTATTTCTAATGAGGTCGACCAGTTGTCTATTTATTATTTTTTTTACTACGCATCAATCTGCGCTGCTTTTCTTTGCTCCTGTGTGCTCGCGCACTCTCGCCTTTTCCACTTATTTTTATTTTTGATTTATTTTTGATTTATTTTGTCAATTTTTAAAAAAATACGCATCCTGCTTTGCTGTTTGTGTTTGTTTGAGTGTATTCGCGCGCTCTCGCTTTCTCCACTTTACAATTTTTTTGTTATTATTTATCTATTCCTGAGAGTTTATCTTATGTTTTATTTGTTTATTTAAATGAAGTCGACCAGTTGCCTGCCCTTCCTTCCATTATCCGTCACCGAGACAAACTGAACAAAGTTCTGAGGTCGACCTTGTAAAGATAAGGATTCAGGTCTGTCTGCTGTTTACCTTTGCTCCTGCGCGCACTGACCTTCTGTCCACATTTATGTGTTTGTTTGTTTGTCTACCTAATCTTTTGGGTTTTTATTTCTAATGAGGTCGACCAGTTGTCTATTTATTATTTTTTTTTACTACGCATCAATCTGCGCTGCTTGTCTTTGCTCCTGTGTGCTCGCGCACTCTCGCCTTTTCCACTTATTTTTATTTTTGATTTATTTTTGATTTATTTTGTCAATTTAAAAAAAAAATACGCATCGTGCTGTGCTGTTTGTGTTTGCTTGAGTGCATTCGCGCGCTCTCGCTTTCTCCACTTTACAATTTTTTTGTTATTATTTATCTATTCCTGAGAGTTTATCTTATGTTTTATTTGTTTATTTAAATGAAGTCGACCAGTTGCCTGCCCTTCCTTCCATTATCCGTCACCGAGACAAACTGAACAAAGTTCTGAGATCGACCTTGTAAAGATAAGGATTCAGGTCTGTCTGCTGTTTACCTTTGCTCCTGCGCCCACTGCCCTTCTCTCCACATTTATGTGTTTGTTTGTTTGTCTATCTAATCTTTTGGGTTTTTATTTCTAATGAGGTCGACCAGTTGTCTATTTATTATTTTTTTTTACTACGCATCAAGCTGCGCTGCTTGTCTTTGCTCCTGTGTGCTCGCGCACTCTCGCCTTTTCCACTTATTTTTATTTTGATTCATTTTTGATTTATTTGTCAATTTTTAAAAAAATATGCATCCTGATGTGCTGTTTGTGTTTGTTTGAGTTCATTCGCGCGCTCTCGCTTTCTCCACTTTACAATTTTTTGTTATTATTTATCTATTCCTGAGAGTTTATCTTATTTTTTATTTGTTTATTTAAATGAAGTCGAGCAGTTTCCTGCACTTCCTTCCATTATCCGTCACCGAGACAAACTGAACAAATTTCTGAGGTCGACCTTGTAAAGATAAGGATTCAGGTCTGTCTGCTGTTTACCTTTGCTCCTGCGCGCACTGCCCTTCTCTCCACATTTATGTGTTTGTTTGTTTGTCTATCTAATCTTTTGGGTTTTTATTTCTAATGAGGTCGACCAGTTGTCTATTTATTATTTTTTTTACTACGCATCAAGCTGCGCTGCTTGTCTTTGCTCCTGTGTGCTCGCGCACTCTCGCCTTTTCCACTTATTTTTATTTTTGATTTATTTTTGATTTATTTTGTCAATTTAAAAAAAATACGCATCGTGCTGTGCTGTTTGTGTTTGCTTGAGTGCATTCGCGCGCTCTCGTTTTCTCCACTTTACAATTTTTTGTTATTATTTATCTATTCCTGAGAGCTTATCTTATTTTTTATTTGTTTATTTAAATGAAGTCGAGCAGTTGCCTGCACTTCCTTGCATTATCCCTCACCGAGACAAACTGAACAAAGTTCTGAGGTCGACCTTGTAAAGATAAGGATTCAGGTCTGTCTGCTGTTTACCATTGCTCCTGCGCGCACTGCCCTTCTCTCCACATTTATGTGTTTTTTTGTTTGTCTATCTAATCTTTTGGGTTTTTATTTCTAATGAGGTTGACCAGTTGTCTATTTATTATTTTTTTTAATACGCATCAAGCTGCGCTGCTTGTCTTTGCTCCTGTGTGCTCGCGCACTCTCGCCTTTTCCACTTATTTTTATTTTTGATTTATTTTGTCAATTTTTTAAAAAAATACGCATCGTGCTGTGCTGTTTGTGTTTGCTTGAGTGCATTCGCGCGCTCTCGCTTTCTCCACTTTACAATTTTTGTTATTATTTATCTATTCCTGAGAGCTTATCTTATTTTTTATTTGTTTATTTAAATGAAGTCGACCAGTTGCCTGCCCTTCCTTCCATTATCCGTCACCGAGACAAACTGAACAATGTTCTGAGGTCGACTTGTAAAGATAAGGATTCAGGTCTGTCTGCTGTTTACCTTTGCTCCTGCCCGCACTGCCCTTCTCTCCACATTTATGTGTTTGTTTGTTTGTCTATCTAATCTTTTGGGTTTTTATTTCTAATGAGGTCGACCAGTTGTCTATTTATTATTTTTTTTACTACGCATCAAGCTGCGCTGCTTGTCTTTGCTCCTGTGTGCTCGCGCACTCTCGCCTTTTCCACTTATTTTTATTTTTGATTTATTTTTTCAATTTAAAAAAAAAATACGCATCGTGCTGTACTGTTTGTGTTTGCTTGAGTGCATTCGCGCGCTCTCGCTTTCTCCACTTTACAATTTTTTGTTATTATTTATCTATTCCTGAGAGCTTATCTTATTTTTTATTTGTTTATTTAAATGAAGTCGACCAGTTGCCTGCCCTTCCTTCCATTATCCGTCACCGAGACAAACTGAACAAAGTTCTGAGGTCGACCTTGTAAAGATAAGGATTCAGGTCTGTCTGCTGTTTACCTTTGCTCCTGCGCGCACTGCCCTTCTCTCCACATTTATGTGTTTGTTTGTTTGTCTATCTAATCTTTTGGGTTTTTATTTCTAATGAGGTCGACCAGTTGTCTATTTATTATTTTTTTTACTACGCATCAAGCTGCGCTGCTTGTCTTTGCTCCTGTGTGCTCGCGCACTCTCGCCTTTTCCACTTATTTTTATTTTTGATTTATTTTTGATTTATTTTGTCAATTTTTAAAAAAATACGCATCCTGCTGTTGCTGTTTGTGTTTGTTTGAGTGTATTCGCGCGCTCTCGCTTTCTCCACTTTACAATTTTTTTGTTATTATTTATCTATTCCTGAGAGTTTATCTTATGTTTTATTTGTTTATTTAAATGAAGTCGACCAGTTGCCTGCCCTTCCTTCCATTATCCGTCACCGAGACAAACTGAACAAAGTTCTGAGGTCGACCTTGTAAAGATAAGGATTCAGGTCTGTCTGCTGTTTACCTTTGCTCCTGCGCGCACTGCCTTCTCTCCACATTTATGTGTTTGTTTGTTTGTCTATCTAATCTTTTGGGTTTTTATTTCTAATGAGGTCGACCAGTTGTCTATTTATTATTTTTTTTTACTACGCATCAAGCTGCGCTGCTTGTCTTTGCTCCTGTGTGCTCGCGCACTCTCGCCTTTTCCACTTATTTTTATTTTTGATTTATTTTTGATTTATTTTGTCAATTTAAAAAAATACGCATCGTGCTGTGCTGTTTGTGTTTGCTTGAGTGCATTCGCGCGCTCTCGCTTTCTCCACTTTACAATTTTTTTGTTATTATTTATCTATTCCTGAGAGTTTATCTTATGTTTTATTTGTTTATTTAAATGAAGTCGACCAGTTGCCTGCCCTTCCTTCCATTATCCGTCACCGAGACAAACTGAACAAAGTTCTGAGATCGACCTTGTAAAGATAAGGATTCAGGTCTGTCTGCTGTTTACCTTTGCTCCTGCGCCCACTGCCCTTCTCTCCACATTTATGTGTTTGTTTGTTTGTCTATCTAATCTTTTGGGTTTTTATTTCTAATGAGGTCGACCAGTTGTCTATTTATTATTTTTTTTACTACGCATCAAGCTGCGCTGCTTGTCTTTGCTCCTGTGTGCTCGCGCACTCTCGCCTTTTCCACTTATTTTTATTTTTGATTTATTTTTGATTTATTTTGTCAATTTTTAAAAAAATACGCATCCTGATGTGCTGTTTGTGTTTGTTTGAGTGCATTCGCGCGCTCTCGCTTTCTCCACTTTACAATTTTTTTGTTATTATTTATCTATTCCTGAGAGTTTATCTTATTTTTTATTTGTTTATTTAAATGAAGTCGACCAGTTGCCTGCCCCTCCTTCCATTATCCGTCACCGAGACAAACTGAACAAAGTTCTGAGGTCGACCTTGTAAAGATAAGCATTCAGGTCTGTCTGCTGTTTACCTTTGCTCCTGCGCGCACTGACCTTCTGTCCACATTTAAGTGTTCTTTTGTTTGTCTATCTAATCTTTTGGGTTTTTATTTCTAATGAGGTCGACCCGTTGTCTATTTATTATTTTTTTTACTACGCATCAAGCTGCGCTGCTTCTTTTTGCTCCTGTGTGCTCGCGCACTCTCGCCTTTTCCACTTATTTTTATTTTTGATTTATTTTTGATTTATTTTGTCAATTTTAAAAAAAAATACGCATCGTGCTGTGCTGTTTTTGTTTGCTTGAGTGCATTCGCGCGCTCTCGCTTTCTCCACTTTACAATTTTTTTGTTATTATTTATCTATTCCTGAGAGTTTAACTTATGTTTTATTTGTTTATTTAAATGAAGTCGACCAGTTGCCTGCCCTTCCTTCCATTATCCGTCACCGAGACAAACTGAACAAATTTCTGAGGTCGACCTTGTAAAGATAAGGATTCAGGTCTGTCTGCTGTTTACCTTTGCTCCTGCGCGCACTGCCCTTCTCTCCACATTTATGTGTTTGTTTGTTTGTCTATCTAATCTTTTGGGTTTTTATTTCTAATGAGGTTGACCAGTTGTCTATTTATTATTTTTTTTAATACGCATCAAGCTGCGCTGCTTGTCTTTGCTCCTGTGTGCTCGCGCACTCTCGCCTTTTCCACTTATTTTTATTTTTGATTTATTTTGTCAATTTTTTAAAAAAATACGCATCGTGCTGTGCTGTTTGTGTTTGCTTGAGTGCATTCGCGCGCTCTCGCTTTCTCCACTTTACAATTTTTTGTTATTATTTATCTATTCCTGAGAGCTTATCTTATTTTTTATTTGTTTATTTAAATGAAGTCGACCAGTTGCCTGCCCTTCCTTCCATTATCCGTCACCGAGACAAACTGAACAATGTTCTGAGGTCGACTTGTAAAGATAAGGATTCAGGTCTGTCTGCTGTTTACCTTTGCTCCTGCCCGCACTGCCCTTCTCTCCACATTTATGTGTTTGTTTGTTTGTCTATCTAATCTTTTGGGTTTTTATTTCTAATGAGGTCGACCAGTTGTCTATTTATTATTTTTTTTACTACGCATCAAGCTGCGCTGCTTGTCTTTGCTCCTGTGTGCTCGCGCACTCTCGCCTTTTCCACTTATTTTTATTTTTGATTTATTTTTTCAATTTAAAAAAAAAATACGCATCGTGCTGTACTGTTTGTGTTTGCTTGAGTGCATTCTCCGCTCTCGCTTTCTCCACTTTACAATTTTTTTGTTATTATTTATCTATTCCTGAGAGTTTATCTTATTTTTTATTTGTTTATTTAAATGAAGTCGAGCAGTTGCCTGCCCTTCCTTCCATTATCCGTCACCGAGACAAACTGAACAAATTTCTGAGGTCGACCTTGTAAAGATAAGGATTCAGGTCTGTCTGCTGTTTACCTTTGCTCCTGCGCGCACTGCCCTTCTCTCCACATTTATGTGTTTGTTTGTTTGTCTATCTAATCTTTTGGGTTTTTATTTCTAATGAGGTCGACCAGTTGTCTATTTATTATTTTTTTTACTACGCATCAAGCTGCGCTGCTTGTCTTTGCTCCTGTGTGCTCGCGCACTCTCGCCTTTTCCACTTATTTTTATTTTTGATTTATTTTTGATTTATTTTGTCAATTTTTAAAAAAATACGCATCCTGCTGTGCTGTTTGTGTTTGTTTGAGTGCATTCGCGCGCTCTCGCTTTCTCCACTTTACAATTTTTTTGTTATTATTTATCTATTCCTGAGAGTTTATCTTATTTTTTATTTGTTTATTTAAATGAAGTCGACCAGTTGCCTGCCCTTCCTTCCATTATCCGTCACCGAGACAAACTGAACAAAGTTCTGAGGTCGACCTTGTAAAGATAAGGATTCAGGTCTGTCTGCTGTTTACCTTTGCTCCTGCGCGCACTGCCTTCTCTCCACATTTATGTGTTTGTTTGTTTGTCTATCTAATCTTTTGGGTTTTTATTTCTAATGAGGTCGACCAGTTGTCTATTTATTATTTTTTTTACTACGCATCAAGCTGCGCTGCTTGTCTTTGCTCCTGTGTGCTCGCGCACTCTCGCCTTTTCCACTTATTTTTATTTTTGATTTATTTTTGATTTATTTTGTCAATTTAAAAAAATACGCATCGTGCTGTGCTGTTTGTGTTTGCTTGAGTGCATTCGCGCGCTCTCGCTTTCTCCACTTTACAATTTTTTTGTTATTATTTATCTATTCCTGAGAGTTTATCTTATGTTTTATTTGTTTATTTAAATGAAGTCGACCAGTTGCCTGCCCTTCCTTCCATTATCCGTCACCGAGACAAACTGAACAAAGTTCTGAGGTCGACCTTGTAAAGATAAGGATTCAGGTCTGTCTGCTGTTTACCTTTGCTCCTGCGCGCACTGCCCTTCTCTCCACATTTATGTGTTTGTTTGTTTGTCTATCTAATCTTTTGGGTTTTTATTTCTAATGAGGTCGACCAGTTGTCTATTTATTATTTTTTTTACTACGCATCAAGCTGCGCTGCTTGTCTTTGCTCCTGTGTGCTCGCGCACTCTCGCCTTTTCCACTTATTTTTATTTTTGATTTATTTTTGATTTATTTTGTCAATTTTTAAAAAAATACGCATCCTGATGTGCTGTTTGTGTTTGTTTGAGTGCATTCGCGCGCTCTCGCTTTCTCCACTTTACAATTTTTTTGTTATTATTTATCTATTCCTGAGAGTTTATCTTATTTTTTATTTGTTTATTTAAATGAAGTCGAGCAGTTGCCTGCACTTCCTTCCATTATCCGTCACCGAGACAAACTGAACAAATTTCTGAGGTCGACCTTGTAAAGATAAGGATTCAGGTCTGTCTGCTGTTTACCTTTGCTCCTGCGCGCACTGCCTTCTCTCCACATTTATGTGTTTGTTTGTTTGTCTATCTAATCTTTTGGGTTTTTATTTCTAATGAGGTCGACCAGTTGTCTATTTATTATTTTTTTTACTACGCATCAAGCTGCGCTGCTTTCTTTGCTCCTGTGTGCTCGCGCACTCTCGCCTTTTCCACTTATTTTTATTTTTGATTTATTTTTGATTTATTTTGTCAATTTAAAAAAAATACGCATCGTGCTGTGCTGTTTGTGTTTGCTTGAGTGCATTCGCGCGCTCTCGCTTTCTCCACTTTACAATTTTTTGTTATTATTTATCTATTCCTGAGAGTTTATCTTATTTTTTATTTGTTTATTTAAATGAAGTCGACCAGTTGCCTGCCCTTCCTTCCATTATCCGTCACCGAGACAAACTGAACAAAGTTCTGAGGTCGACCTTGTAAAGATAAGGATTCAGGTCTGTCTGCTGTTTACCTTTGCTCCTGCGCGCACTGCCCTTCTCTCCACATTTATGTGTTTGTTTGTTTGTCTATCTAATCTTTTGGGTTTTTATTTCTAATGAGGTCGACCAGTTGTCTATTTATTATTTTTTTTACTACGCATCAAGCTGCGCTGCTTGTCTTTGCTCCTGTGTGCTCGCGCACTCTCGCCTTTTCCACTTATTTTTATTTTTGATTTATTTTTGATTTATTTTGTCAATTTAAAAAAATACGCATCGTGCTGTGCTGTTTGTGTTTGCTTGAGTGCATTCGCGCGCTCTCGCTTTCTCCACTTTACAATTTTTTTGTTATTATTTATCTATTCCTGAGAGTTTATCTTATTTTTTATTTGTTTATTTAAATGAAGTCGACCAGTTGCCTGCCCTTCCTTCCATTATCCGTCACCGAGACAAACTGAACAAAGTTCTGAGGTCGACCTTGTAAAGATAAGGATTCAGGTCTGTCTGCTGTTTACCTTTGCTCCTGCGCGCACTGCCCTTCTCTCCACATTTATGTGTTTGTTTGTTTGTCTATCTAATCTTTTGGGTTTTTATTTCTAATGAGGTCGACCAGTTGTCTATTTATTATTTTTTTTACTACGCATCAAGCTGCGCTGCTTGTCTTTGCTCCTGTGTGCTCGCGCACTCTCGCCTTTTCCACTTATTTTTATTTTTGATTTATTTTGTCAATTTTAAAAAAAAATACGCATCGTGCTGTGCTGTTTGTGTTTGCTTGAGTGCATTCGCGCGCTCTCGCTTTCTCCACTTTACAATTTTTTTGTTATTATTTATCTATTCCTGAGAGTTTATCTTATTTTTTATTTGTTTATTTAAATGAAGTCGACCAGTTGCCTGCCCTTCCTTCCATTATCCGTCACCGAGACAAACTGAACAAAGTTCTGAGGTCGACCTTGTAAAGATAAGGATTCAGGTCTGTCTGCTGTTTACCTTTGCTCCTGCGCGCACTGCCCTTCTCTCCACATTTATGTGTTTGTTTGTTTGTCTATCTAATCTTTTGGGTTTTTATTTCTAATGAGGTCGACCAGTTGTCTATTTATTATTTTTTTTACTACGCATCAAGCTGCGCTGCTTGTCTTTGCTCCTGTGTGCTCGCGCACTCTCGCCTTTTCCACTTATTTTTATTTTTGATTTATTTTTTCAATTTAAAAAAAAATACGCATCGTGCTGTACTGTTTGTGTTTGCTTGAGTGCATTCTCGCGCTCTCGCTTTCTCCACTTTACAATTTTTTTGTTATTATTTATCTATTCCTGAGAGTTTATCTTATTTTTTATTTGTTTATTTAAATGAAGTCGACCAGTTGCCTGCCCTTCCTTCCATTATCCGTCACCGAGACAAACTGAACAAAGTTCTGAGGTCGACCTTGTAAAGATAAGGATTCAGGTCTGTCTGCTGTTTACCTTTGCTCCTGCGCGCACTGCCCTTCTCTCCACATTTATGTGTTTGTTTGTTTGTCTATCTAATCTTTTGGGTTTTTATTTCTAATGAGGTCGACCAGTTGTCTATTTATTATTTTTTTTACTACGCATCAAGCTGCGCTGCTTGTCTTTGCTCCTGTGTGCTCGCGCACTCTCGCCTTTTCCACTTATTTTTATTTTTGATTTATTTTTGATTTATTTTGTCAATTTAAAAAAATACGCATCGTGCTGTGCTGTTTGTGTTTGCTTGAGTGCATTCGCGCGCTCTCGCTTTCTCCACTTTACAATTTTTTTGTTATTATTTATCTATTCCTGAGAGTTTATCTTATGTTTTATTTGTTTATTTAAATGAAGTCGACCAGTTGCCTGCCCTTCCTTCCATTATCCGTCACCGAGACAAACTGAACAAAGTTCTGAGGTCGACCTTGTAAAGATAAGGATTCAGGTCTGTCTGCTGTTTACCTTTGCTCCTGCGCGCACTGCCCTTCTTCCACATTTATGTGTTTGTTTGTTTGTCTATCTAATCTTTTGGGTTTTTATTTCTAATGAGGTCGACCAGTTGTCTATTTATTATTTTTTTTACTACGCATCAAGCTGCGCTGCTTGTCTTTGCTCCTGTGTGCTCGCGCACTCTCGCCTTTTCCACTTATTTTTATTTTTGATTTATTTTTGATTTATTTTGTCAATTTAAAAAAAATACGCATCCTGATGTGCTGTTTGTGTTTGTTTGAGTGCATTCGCGCGCTCTCGCTTTCTCCACTTTACAATTTTTTTGTTATTATTTATCTATTCCTGAGAGTTTATCTTATTTTTTATTTGTTTATTTAAATGAAGTCGACCAGTTGCCTGCCCTTCCTTCCATTATCCGTCACCGAGACAAACTGAACAAAGTTCTGAGGTCGACCTTGTAAAGATAAGGATTCAGGTCTGTCTGCTGTTTACCTTTGCTCCTGCGCGCACTGCCCTTCTCTCCACATTTAAGTGTTTGTTTGTTTGTCTATCTAATCTTTTGGGTTTTTATTTCTAATGAGGTCGACCAGTTGTCTATTTATTATTTTTTTTACTACGCATCAAGCTGCGCTGCTTGTCTTTGCTCCTGTGTGCTCGCGCACTCTCGCCTTTTCCACTTATTTTTATTTTTGATTTATTTTTGATTTATTTTGTCAATTTAAAAAAAAATACGCATCGTGCTGTGCTGTTTGTGTTTGCTTGAGTGCATTCGCGCGCTCTCGCTTTCTCCACTTTACAATTTTTTTGTTATTATTTATCTATTCCTGAGAGTTTATCTTATTTTTTATTTGTTTATTTAAATGAAGTCGACCAGTTGCCTGCCCTTCCTTCCATTATCCGTCACCGAGACAAACTGAACAAAGTTCTGAGGTCGACCTTGTAAAGATAAGGATTCAGGTCTGTCTGCTGTTTACCTTTGCTCCTGCGCCACTGCCCTTCTCTCCACATTTATGTGTTTGTTTGTTTGTCTATCTAATCTTTTGGGTTTTTATTTCTAATGAGGTCGACCAGTTGTCTATTTATTATTTTTTTTACTACGCATCAAGCTGCGCTGCTTGTCTTTGCTCCTGTGTGCTCGCGCACTCTCGCCTTTTCCACTTATTTTTATTTTTGATTTATTTTTGATTTATTTTGTCAATTTAAAAAAATACGCATCCTGCTGTGCTGTTTGTGTTTGCTTGAGTGCATTCGCGCGCTCTCGCTTTCTCCACTTTACAATTTTTTTGTTATTATTTATCTATTCCTGAGAGTTTATCTTATTTTTTATTTGTTTATTTAAATGAAGTCGACCAGTTGCCTGCCCTTCCTTCCATTATCCGTCACCGAGACAAACTGAACAAAGTTCTGAGGTCGACCTTGTAAAGATAAGGATTCAGGTCTGTCTGCTGTTTACCTTTGCTCCTGCGCGCACTGCCCTTCTCTCCACATTTATGTGTTTGTTTGTTTGTCTATCTAATCTTTTGGGTTTTTATTTCTAATGAGGTCGACCAGTTGTCTATTTATTATTTTTTTTACTACGCATCAAGCTGCGCTGCTTGTCTTTGCTCCTGTGTGCTCGCGCACTCTCGCCTTTTCCACTTATTTTTATTTTTGATTTATTTTTGATTTATTTTGTCAATTTAAAAAAAAATACGCATCGTGCTGTGCTGTTTGTGTTTGCTTGAGTGCATTCGCGCGCTCTCGCTTTCTCCACTTTACAATTTTTTTGTTATTATTTATCTATTCCTGAGAGTTTATCTTATTTTTTATTTGTTTATTTAAATGAAGTCGACCAGTTGCCTGCCCTTCCTTCCATTATCCGTCACCGAGACAAACTGAACAAAGTTCTGAGGTCGACCTTGTAAAGATAAGGATTCAGGTCTGTCTGCTGTTTACCTTTGCTCCTGCGCGCACTGCCCTTCTCTCCACATTTATGTGTTTGTTTGTTTGTCTATCTAATCTTTTGGGTTTTTATTTCTAATGAGGTCGACCAGTTGTCTATTTATTATTTTTTTTACTACGCATCAAGCTGCGCTGCTTGTCTTTGCTCCTGTGTGCTCGCGCACTCTCGCCTTTTCCACTTATTTTTATTTTTGATTTATTTTTGATTTATTTTGTCAATTTAAAAAAAAATACGCATCGTGCTGTGCTGTTTGTGTTTGCTTGAGTGCATTCGCGCGCTCTCGCTTTCTCCACTTTACAATTTTTTTGTTATTATTTATCTATTCCTGAGAGTTTATCTTATTTTTTATTTGTTTATTTAAATGAAGTCGACCAGTTGCCTGCCCTTCCTTCCATTATCCGTCACCGAGACAAACTGAACAAAGTTCTGAGGTCGACCTTGTAAAGATAAGGATTCAGGTCTGTCTGCTGTTTACCTTTGCTCCTGCGCGCACTGCCCTTCTCTCCACATTTATGTGTTTGTTTGTTTGTCTATCTAATCTTTTGGGTTTTTATTTCTAATGAGGTCGACCAGTTGTCTATTTATTATTTTTTTTACTACGCATCAAGCTGCGCTGCTTGTCTTTGCTCCTGTGTGCTCGCGCACTCTCGCCTTTTCCACTTATTTTTATTTTTGATTTATTTTTGATTTATTTTGTCAATTTAAAAAAAAATACGCATCGTGCTGTGCTGTTTGTGTTTGCTTGAGTGCATTCGCGCGCTCTCGCTTTCTCCACTTTACAATTTTTTTGTTATTATTTATCTATTCCTGAGAGTTTATCTTATGTTTTATTTGTTTATTTAAATGAAGTCGACCAGTTGCCTGCCCTTCCTTCCATTATCCGTCACCGAGACAAACTGAACAAAGTTCTGAGGTCGACCTTGTAAAGATAAGGATTCAGGTCTGTCTGCTGTTTACCTTTGCTCCTGCGCGCACTGCCCTTCTCTCCACATTTATGTGTTTGTTTGTTTGTCTATCTAATCTTTTGGGTTTTTATTTCTAATGAGGTCGACCAGTTGTCTATTTATTATTTTTTTTACTACGCATCAAGCTGCGCTGCTTGTCTTTGCTCCTGTGTGCTCGCGCACTCTCGCCTTTTCCACTTATTTTTATTTTTGATTTATTTTTGATTTATTTTGTCAATTTTTAAAAAAAATACGCATCCTGATGTGCTGTTTGTGTTTGTTTGAGTGCATTCGCGCGCTCTCGCTTTCTCCACTTTACAATTTTTTTGTTATTATTTATCTATTCCTGAGAGTTTATCTTATTTTTTATTTGTTTATTTAAATGAAGTCGACCAGTTGCCTGCCCTTCCTTCCATTATCCGTCACCGAGACAAACTGAACAAAGTTCTGAGGTCGACCTTGTAAAGATAAGGATTCAGGTCTGTCTGCTGTTTACCTTTGCTCCTGCGCGCACTGCCCTTCTCTCCACATTTATGTGTTTGTTTGTTTGTCTATCTAATCTTTTGGGTTTTTATTTCTAATGAGGTCGACCAGTTGTCTATTTATTATTTTTTTTACTACGCATCAAGCTGCGCTGCTTGTCTTTGCTCCTGTGTGCTCGCGCACTCTCGCCTTTTCCACTTATTTTTATTTTTGATTTATTTTTGATTTATTTTGTCAATTTAAAAAAAAATACGCATCGTGCTGTGCTGTTTGTGTTTGCTTGAGTGCATTCGCGCGCTCTCGCTTTCTCCACTTTACAATTTTTTTGTTATTATTTATCTATTCCTGAGAGTTTATCTTATTTTTTATTTGTTTATTTAAATGAAGTCGACCAGTTGCCTGCCCTTCCTTCCATTATCCGTCACCGAGACAAACTGAACAAAGTTCTGAGGTCGACCTTGTAAAGATAAGGATTCAGGTCTGTCTGCTGTTTACCTTTGCTCCTGCGCACACTGCCCTTCTCTCCACATTTATGTGTTTGTTTGTTTGTCTATCTAATCTTTTGGGTTTTTATTTCTAATGAGGTCGACCAGTTGTCTATTTATTATTTTTTTTACTACGCATCAAGCTGCGCTGCTTGTCTTTGCTCCTGTGTGCTCGCGCACTCTCGCCTTTTCCACTTATTTTTATTTTTGATTTATTTTTGATTTATTTTGTCAATTTAAAAAAAAATACGCATCGTGCTGTGCTGTTTGTGTTTGCTTGAGTGCATTCGCGCGCTCTCGCTTTCTCCACTTTACAATTTTTTTGTTATTATTTATCTATTCCTGAGAGTTTATCTTATTTTTTATTTGTTTATTTAAATGAAGTCGACCAGTTGCCTGCCCTTCCTTCCATTATCCGTCACCGAGACAAACTGAACAAAGTTCTGAGGTCGACCTTGTAAAGATAAGGATTCAGGTCTGTCTGCTGTTTACCTTTGCTCCTGCGCGCACTGCCCTTCTCTCCACATTTATGTGTTTGTTTGTTTGTCTATCTAATCTTTTGGGTTTTTATTTCTAATGAGGTCGACCAGTTGTCTATTTATTATTTTTTTTACTACGCATCAAGCTGCGCTGCTTGTCTTTGCTCCTGTGTGCTCGCGCACTCTCGCCTTTTCCACTTATTTTTATTTTTGATTTATTTTTGATTTATTTTGTCAATTTTAAAAAAAAATACGCATCCTGCTGTGCTGTTTGTGTTTGCTTGAGTGCATTCGCGCGCTCTCGCTTTCTCCACTTTACAATTTTTTTGTTATTATTTATCTATTCCTGAGAGTTTATCTTATTTTTTATTTGTTTATTTAAATGAAGTCGACCAGTTGCCTGCCCTTCCTTCCATTATCCGTCACCGAGACAAACTGAACAAAGTTCTGAGGTCGACCTTGTAAAGATAAGGATTCAGGTCTGTCTGCTGTTTACCTTTGCTCCTGCGCGCACTGCCCTTCTCTCCACATTTATGTGTTTGTTTGTTTGTCTATCTAATCTTTTGGGTTTTTATTTCTAATGAGGTCGACCAGTTGTCTATTTATTATTTTTTTTACTACGCATCAAGCTGCGCTGCTTGTCTTTGCTCCTGTGTGCTCGCGCACTCTCGCCTTTTCCACTTATTTTTATTTTTGATTTATTTTTTCAATTTAAAAAAAAATACGCATCGTGCTGTGCTGTTTGTGTTTGCTTGAGTGCATTCGCGCGCTCTCGCTTTCTCCACTTTACAATTTTTTTTGTTATTATTTATCTATTCCTGAGAGTTTATCTTATTTTTTATTTGTTTATTTAAATGAAGTCGACCAGTTGCCTGCCCTTCCTTCCATTATCCGTCACCGAGACAAACTGAACAAAGTTCTGAGGTCGACCTTGTAAAGATAAGGATTCAGGTCTGTCTGCTGTTTACCTTTGCTCCTGCGCGCACTGCCCTTCTCTCCACATTTATGTGTTTGTTTGTTTGTCTATCTAATCTTTTGGGTTTTTATTTCTAATGAGGTCGACCAGTTGTCTATTTATTATTTTTTTTACTACGCATCAAGCTGCGCTGCTTGTCTTTGCTCCTGTGTGCTCGCGCACTCTCGCCTTTTCCACTTATTTTTATTTTTGATTTATTTTTTCAATTTAAAAAAAAATACGCATCGTGCTGTGCTGTTTGTGTTTGCTTGAGTGCATTCGCGCGCTCTCGCTTTCTCCACTTTACAATTTTTTTGTTATTATTTATCTATTCCTGAGAGTTTATCTTATTTTTTATTTGTTTATTTAAATGAAGTCGACCAGTTGCCTGCCCTTCCTTCCATTATCCGTCACCGAGACAAACTGAACAAAGTTCTGAGGTCGACCTTGTAAAGATAAGGATTCAGGTCTGTCTGCTGTTTACCTTTGCTCCTGCGCGCACTGCCCTTCTCTCCACATTTATGTGTTTGTTTGTTTGTCTATCTAATCTTTTGGGTTTTTATTTCTAATGAGGTCGACCAGTTGTCTATTTATTATTTTTTTTACTACGCATCAAGCTGCGCTGCTTGTCTTTGCTCCTGTGTGCTCGCGCACTCTCGCCTTTTCCACTTATTTTTATTTTTGATTTATTTTTGATTTATTTTGTCAATTTTAAAAAAAATACGCATCGTGCTGTGCTGTTTGTGTTTGTTTGAGTGCATTCGCGCGCTCTCGCTTTCTCCACTTTACAATTTTTTTGTTATTATTTATCTATTCCTGAGAGTTTATCTTATTTTTTATTTGTTTATTTAAATGAAGTCGACCAGTTGCCTGCCCTTCCTTCCATTATCCGTCACCGAGACAAACTGAACAAAGTTCTGAGGTCGACCTTGTAAAGATAAGGATTCAGGTCTGTCTGCTGTTTACCTTTGCTCCTGCGCGCACTGCCCTTCTCTCCACATTTATGTGTTTGTTTGTTTGTCTATCTAATCTTTTGGGTTTTTATTTCTAATGAGGTCGACCAGTTGTCTATTTATTATTTTTTTTACTACGCATCAAGCTGCGCTGCTTGTCTTTGCTCCTGTGTGCTCGCGCACTCTCGCCTTTTCCACTTATTTTTATTTTTGATTTATTTTTGATTTATTTTGTCAATTTTAAAAAAAAATACGCATCGTGCTGTGCTGTTTGTGTTTGCTTGAGTGCATTCGCGCGCTCTCGCTTTCTCCACTTTACAATTTTTTTGTTATTATTTATCTATTCCTGAGAGTTTATCTTATTTTTTATTTGTTTATTTAAATGAAGTCGACCAGTTGCCTGCCCTTCCTTCCATTATCCGTCACCGAGACAAACTGAACAAAGTTCTGAGGTCGACCTTGTAAAGATAAGGATTCAGGTCTGTCTGCTGTTTACCTTTGCTCCTGCGCGCACTGCCCTTCTCTCCACATTTATGTGTTTGTTTGTTTGTCTATCTAATCTTTTGGGTTTTTATTTCTAATGAGGTCGACCAGTTGTCTATTTATTATTTTTTTTACTACGCATCAAGCTGCGCTGCTTGTCTTTGCTCCTGTGTGCTCGCGCACTCTCGCCTTTTCCACTTATTTTTATTTTTGATTTATTTTTGATTTATTTTGTCAATTTAAAAAAAAATACGCATCGTGCTGTGCTGTTTGTGTTTGCTTGAGTGCATTCGCGCGCTCTCGCTTTCTCCACTTTACAATTTTTTTGTTATTATTTATCTATTCCTGAGAGTTTATCTTATTTTTTATTTGTTTATTTAAATGAAGTCGACCAGTTGCCTGCCCTTCCTTCCATTATCCGTCACCGAGACAAACTGAACAAAGTTCTGAGGTCGACCTTGTAAAGATAAGGATTCAGGTCTGTCTGCTGTTTACCTTTGCTCCTGCGCGCACTGCCCTTCTCTCCACATTTATGTGTTTGTTTGTTTGTCTATCTAATCTTTTGGGTTTTTATTTCTAATGAGGTCGACCAGTTGTCTATTTATTATTTTTTTTACTACGCATCAAGCTGCGCTGCTTGTCTTTGCTCCTGTGTGCTCGCGCACTCTCGCCTTTTCCACTTATTTTTATTTTTGATTTATTTTTGATTTATTTTGTCAATTTTAAAAAAAAATACGCATCGTGCTGTGCTGTTTGTGTTTGCTTGAGTGCATTCGCGCGCTCTCGCTTTCTCCACTTTACAATTTTTTTGTTATTATTTATCTATTCCTGAGAGTTTATCTTATTTTTTATTTGTTTATTTAAATGAAGTCGACCAGTTGCCTGCCCTTCCTTCCATTATCCGTCACCGAGACAAACTGAACAAAGTTCTGAGGTCGACCTTGTAAAGATAAGGATTCAGGTCTGTCTGCTGTTTACCTTTGCTCCTGCGCGCACTGCCCTTCTCTCCACATTTATGTGTTTGTTTGTTTGTCTATCTAATCTTTTGGGTTTTTATTTCTAATGAGGTCGACCAGTTGTCTATTTATTATTTTTTTTACTACGCATCAAGCTGCGCTGCTTGTCTTTGCTCCTGTGTGCTCGCGCACTCTCGCCTTTTCCACTTATTTTTATTTTTGATTTATTTTTGATTTATTTTGTCAATTTAAAAAAAAATACGCATCGTGCTGTGCTGTTTGTGTTTGCTTGAGTGCATTCGCGCGCTCTCGCTTTCTCCACTTTACAATTTTTTTGTTATTATTTATCTATTCCTGAGAGTTTATCTTATTTTTTATTTGTTTATTTAAATGAAGTCGACCAGTTGCCTGCCCTTCCTTCCATTATCCGTCACCGAGACAAACTGAACAAAGTTCTGAGGTCGACCTTGTAAAGATAAGGATTCAGGTCTGTCTGCTGTTTACCTTTGCTCCTGCGCGCACTGCCCTTCTCTCCACATTTATGTGTTTGTTTGTTTGTCTATCTAATCTTTTGGGTTTTTATTTCTAATGAGGTCGACCAGTTGTCTATTTATTATTTTTTTTTACTACGCATCAAGCTGCGCTGCTTGTCTTTGCTCCTGTGTGCTCGCGCACTCTCGCCTTTTCCACTTATTTTTATTTTTGATTTATTTTTGATTTATTTTGTCAATTTAAAAAAAAATACGCATCGTGCTGTGCTGTTTGTGTTTGCTTGAGTGCATTCGCGCGCTCTCGCTTTCTCCACTTTACAATTTTTTTGTTATTATTTATCTATTCCTGAGAGTTTATCTTATTTTTTATTTGTTTATTTAAATGAAGTCGACCAGTTGCCTGCCCTTCCTTCCATTATCCGTCACCGAGACAAACTGAACAAAGTTCTGAGGTCGACCTTGTAAAGATAAGGATTCAGGTCTGTCTGCTGTTTACCTTTGCTCCTGCGCGCACTGCCCTTCTCTCCACATTTATGTGTTTGTTTGTTTGTCTATCTAATCTTTTGGGTTTTTATTTCTAATGAGGTCGACCAGTTGTCTATTTATTATTTTTTTTACTACGCATCAAGCTGCGCTGCTTGTCTTTGCTCCTGTGTGCTCGCGCACTCTCGCCTTTTCCACTTATTTTTATTTTTGATTTATTTTTGATTTATTTTGTCAATTTTAAAAAAAATACGCATCGTGCTGTGCTGTTTGTGTTTGCTTGAGTGCATTCGCGCGCTCTCGCTTTCTCCACTTTACAATTTTTTTGTTATTATTTATCTATTCCTGAGAGTTTATCTTATTTTTTATTTGTTTATTTAAATGAAGTCGACCAGTTGCCTGCCCTTCCTTCCATTATCCGTCACCGAGACAAACTGAACAAAGTTCTGAGGTCGACCTTGTAAAGATAAGGATTCAGGTCTGTCTGCTGTTTACCTTTGCTCCTGCGCGCACTGCCCTTCTCTCCACATTTATGTGTTTGTTTGTTTGTCTATCTAATCTTTTGGGTTTTTATTTCTAATGAGGTCGACCAGTTGTCTATTTATTATTTTTTTTACTACGCATCAAGCTGCGCTGCTTGTCTTTGCTCCTGTGTGCTCGCGCACTCTCGCCTTTTCCACTTATTTTTATTTTTGATTTATTTTTGATTTATTTTGTCAATTTAAAAAAAAATACGCATCGTGCTGTGCTGTTTGTGTTTGCTTGAGTGCATTCGCGCGCTCTCGCTTTCTCCACTTTACAATTTTTTTGTTATTATTTATCTATTCCTGAGAGTTTATCTTATTTTTTATTTGTTTATTTAAATGAAGTCGACCAGTTGCCTGCCCTTCCTTCCATTATCCGTCACCGAGACAAACTGAACAAAGTTCTGAGGTCGACCTTGTAAAGATAAGGATTCAGGTCTGTCTGCTGTTTACCTTTGCTCCTGCGCGCACTGCCCTTCTCTCCACATTTATGTGTTTGTTTGTTTGTCTATCTAATCTTTTGGGTTTTTATTTCTAATGAGGTCGACCAGTTGTCTATTTATTATTTTTTTTACTACGCATCAAGCTGCGCTGCTTGTCTTTGCTCCTGTGTGCTCGCGCACTCTCGCCTTTTCCACTTATTTTTATTTTTGATTTATTTTTGATTTATTTTGTCAATTTAAAAAAAAATACGCATCGTGCTGTGCTGTTTGTGTTTGCTTGAGTGCATTCGCGCGCTCTCGCTTTCTCCACTTTACAATTTTTTTGTTATTATTTATCTATTCCTGAGAGTTTATCTTATTTTTTATTTGTTTATTTAAATGAAGTCGACCAGTTGCCTGCCCTTCCTTCCATTATCCGTCACCGAGACAAACTGAACAAAGTTCTGAGGTCGACCTTGTAAAGATAAGGATTCAGGTCTGTCTGCTGTTTACCTTTGCTCCTGCGCGCACTGCCCTTCTCTCCACATTTATGTGTTTGTTTGTTTGTCTATCTAATCTTTTGGGTTTTTATTTCTAATGAGGTCGACCAGTTGTCTATTTATTATTTTTTTTACTACGCATCAAGCTGCGCTGCTTGTCTTTGCTCCTGTGTGCTCGCGCACTCTCGCCTTTTCCACTTATTTTTATTTTTGATTTATTTTTGATTTATTTTGTCAATTTTAAAAAAAAATACGCATCGTGCTGTGCTGTTTGTGTTTGCTTGAGTGCATTCGCGCGCTCTCGCTTTCTCCACTTTACAATTTTTTTGTTATTATTTATCTATTCCTGAGAGTTTATCTTATTTTTTATTTGTTTATTTAAATGAAGTCGACCAGTTGCCTGCCCTTCCTTCCATTATCCGTCACCGAGACAAACTGAACAAAGTTCTGAGGTCGACCTTGTAAAGATAAGGATTCAGGTCTGTCTGCTGTTTACCTTTGCTCCTGCGCGCACTGCCCTTCTCTCCACATTTATGTGTTTGTTTGTTTGTCTATCTAATCTTTTGGGTTTTTATTTCTAATGAGGTCGACCAGTTGTCTATTTATTATTTTTTTTACTACGCATCAAGCTGCGCTGCTTGTCTTTGCTCCTGTGTGCTCGCGCACTCTCGCCTTTTCCACTTATTTTTATTTTTGATTTATTTTTGATTTATTTTGTCAATTTAAAAAAAATACGCATCGTGCTGTGCTGTTTGTGTTTGCTTGAGTGCATTCGCGCGCTCTCGCTTTCTCCACTTTACAATTTTTTTGTTATTATTTATCTATTCCTGAGAGTTTATCTTATTTTTTATTTGTTTATTTAAATGAAGTCGACCAGTTGCCTGCCCTTCCTTCCATTATCCGTCACCGAGACAAACTGAACAAAGTTCTGAGGTCGACCTTGTAAAGATAAGGATTCAGGTCTGTCTGCTGTTTACCTTTGCTCCTGCGCGCACTGCCCTTCTCTCCACATTTATGTGTTTGTTTGTTTGTCTATCTAATCTTTTGGGTTTTTATTTCTAATGAGGTCGACCAGTTGTCTATTTATTATTTTTTTTTACTACGCATCAAGCTGCGCTGCTTGTCTTTGCTCCTGTGTGCTCGCGCACTCTCGCCTTTTCCACTTATTTTTATTTTTGATTTATTTTTGATTTATTTTGTCAATTTTAAAAAAAAATACGCATCGTGCTGTGCTGTTTGTGTTTGCTTGAGTGCATTCGCGCGATCTCGCTTTCTCCACTTTACAATTTTTTTGTTATTATTTATCTATTCCTGAGAGTTTATCTTATTTTTTATTTGTTTATTTAAATGAAGTCGACCAGTTGCCTGCCCTTCCTTCCATTATCCGTCACCGAGACAAACTGAACAAAGTTCTGAGGTCGACCTTGTAAAGATAAGGATTCAGGTCTGTCTGCTGTTTACCTTTGCTCCTGCGCGCACTGCCCTTCTCTCCACATTTATGTGTTTGTTTGTTTGTCTATCTAATCTTTTGGGTTTTTATTTCTAATGAGGTCGACCAGTTGTCTATTTATTATTTTTTTTACTACGCATCAAGCTGCGCTGCTTGTCTTTGCTCCTGTGTGCTCGCGCACTCTCGCCTTTTCCACTTATTTTTATTTTTGATTTATTTTTGATTTATTTTGTCAATTTAAAAAAAATACGCATCGTGCTGTGCTGTTTGTGTTTGCTTGAGTGCATTCGCGCGCTCTCGCTTTCTCCACTTTACAATTTTTTTGTTATTATTTATCTATTCCTGAGAGTTTATCTTATTTTTTATTTGTTTATTTAAATGAAGTCGACCAGTTGCCTGCCCTTCCTTCCATTATCCGTCACCGAGACAAACTGAACAAAGTTCTGAGGTCGACCTTGTAAAGATAAGGATTCAGGTCTGTCTGCTGTTTACCTTTGCTCCTGCGCGCACTGCCCTTCTCTCCACATTTATGTGTTTGTTTGTTTGTCTATCTAATCTTTTGGGTTTTTATTTCTAATGAGGTCGACCAGTTGTCTATTTATTATTTTTTTTACTACGCATCAAGCTGCGCTGCTTGTCTTTGCTCCTGTGTGCTCGCGCACTCTCGCCTTTTCCACTTATTTTTATTTTTGATTTATTTTGTCAATTTAAAAAAAAATACGCATCGTGCTGTGCTGTTTGTGTTTGCTTGAGTGCATTCGCGCGCTCTCGCTTTCTCCACTTTACAATTTTTTTGTTATTATTTATCTATTCCTGAGAGTTTATCTTATTTTTTATTTGTTTATTTAAATGAAGTCGACCAGTTGCCTGCCCTTCCTTCCATTATCCGTCACCGAGACAAACTGAACAAAGTTCTGAGGTCGACCTTGTAAAGATAAGGATTCAGGTCTGTCTGCTGTTTACCTTTGCTCCTGCGCGCACTGCCCTTCTCTCCACATTTATGTGTTTGTTTGTTTGTCTATCTAATCTTTTGGGTTTTTATTTCTAATGAGGTCGACCAGTTGTCTATTTATTATTTTTTTTACTACGCATCAAGCTGCGCTGCTTGTCTTTGCTCCTGTGTGCTCGCGCACTCTCGCCTTTTCCACTTATTTTTATTTTTGATTTATTTTTGATTTATTTTGTCAATTTAAAAAAAAATACGCATCGTGCTGTGCTGTTTGTGTTTGCTTGAGTGCATTCGCGCGCTCTCGCTTTCTCCACTTTACAATTTTTTTGTTATTATTTATCTATTCCTGAGAGTTTATCTTATTTTTTATTTGTTTATTTAAATGAAGTCGACCAGTTGCCTGCCCTTCCTTCCATTATCCGTCACCGAGACAAACTGAACAAAGTTCTGAGGTCGACCTTGTAAAGATAAGGATTCAGGTCTGTCTGCTGTTTACCTTTGCTCCTGCGCGCACTGCCCTTCTCTCCACATTTATGTGTTTGTTTGTTTGTCTATCTAATCTTTTGGGTTTTTATTTCTAATGAGGTCGACCAGTTGTCTATTTATTATTTTTTTTACTACGCATCAAGCTGCGCTGCTTGTCTTTGCTCCTGTGTGCTCGCGCACTCTCGCCTTTTCCACTTATTTTTATTTTTGATTTATTTTTGATTTATTTTGTCAATTTAAAAAAAAATACGCATCGTGCTGTGCTGTTTGTGTTTGCTTGAGTGCATTCGCGCGCTCTCGCTTTCTCCACTTTACAATTTTTTTGTTATTATTTATCTATTCCTGAGAGTTTATCTTATTTTTTATTTGTTTATTTAAATGAAGTCGACCAGTTGCCTGCCCTTCCTTCCATTATCCGTCACCGAGACAAACTGAACAAAGTTCTGAGGTCGACCTTGTAAAGATAAGGATTCAGGTCTGTCTGCTGTTTACCTTTGCTCCTGCGCGCACTGCCCTTCTCTCCACATTTATGTGTTTGTTTGTTTGTCTATCTAATCTTTTGGGTTTTTATTTCTAATGAGGTCGACCAGTTGTCTATTTATTATTTTTTTTACTACGCATCAAGCTGCGCTGCTTGTCTTTGCTCCTGTGTGCTCGCGCACTCTCGCCTTTTCCACTTATTTTTATTTTTGATTTATTTTTGATTTATTTTGTCAATTAAAAAAAATAAATACGCATCGTGCTGTGCTGTTTGTGTTTGCTTGAGTGCATTCGCGCGCTCTCGCTTTCTCCACTTTACAATTTTTTTGTTATTATTTATCTATTCCTGAGAGTTTATCTTATTTTTTATTTGTTTATTTAAATGAAGTCGACCAGTTGCCTGCCCTTCCTTCCATTATCCGTCACCGAGACAAACTGAACAAAGTTCTGAGGTCGACCTTGTAAAGATAAGGATTCAGGTCTGTCTGCTGTTTACCTTTGCTCCTGCGCGCACTGCCCTTCTCTCCACATTTATGTGTTTGTTTGTTTGTCTATCTAATCTTTTGGGTTTTTATTTCTCATGAGGTCGACCAGTTGTCTATTTATTATTTTTTTTTACTACGCATCAAACTGCGCTGCTTGTCTTTGCTCCTGTGTGCTCGCGCACTCTCGCCTTTTCCACTTATTTTTATTTTTGATTTATTTTTGATTTATTTTTTCAATTTTAAAAAAAAATACGCATCGTGCTGTGCTGTTTATGTTTGCTTGAGTGCATTTCCGCGATCTCGCTTTCTCCACTTTACAATTTTTTTGTTATTATTTATCTATTCCTGAGAGTTTATCTTATTTTTTATTTGTTTATTTAAATGAAGTCGACCAGTTGCCTGCCCTTCCTTCCATTATCCGTCACCGAGACAAACTGAACAAAGTTCTGAGGTCGACCTTGTAAAGATAAGGATTCAGGTCTGTCTGCTGTTTACCTTTGCTCCTGCGCGCACTGCCCTTCTCTCCACATTTATGTGTTTGTTTGTTTGTCTATCTAATCTTTTGGGTTTTTATTTCTAATGAGGTCGACCAGTTGTCTATTTATTATTTTTTTTACTACGCATCAAGCTGCGCTGCTTGTCTTTGCTCCTGTGTGCTCGCGCACTCTCGCCTTTTCCACTTATTTTTATTTTTGATTTATTTTTGATTTATTTTGTCAATTTAAAAAAAATACGCATCGTGCTGTGCTGTTTGTGTTTGCTTGAGTGCATTCGCGCGCTCTCGCTTTCTCCACTTTACAATTTTTTGTTATTATTTATCTATTCCTGAGAGTTTATCTTATTTTTTATTTGTTTATTTAAATGAAGTCGACCAGTTGCCTGCCCTTCCTTCCATTATCCGTCACCGAGACAAACTGAACAAAGTTCTGAGGTCGACCTTGTAAAGATAAGGATTCAGGTCTGTCTGCTGTTTACCTTTGCTCCTGCGCGCACTGCCCTTCTCTCCACATTTATGTGTTTGTTTGTTTGTCTATCTAATCTTTTGGGTTTTTATTTCTAATGAGGTCGACCAGTTGTCTATTTATTATTTTTTTTACTACGCATCAAGCTGCGCTGCTTGTCTTTGCTCCTGTGTGCTCGCGCACTCTCGCCTTTTCCACTTATTTTTATTTTTGATTTATTTTTGATTTATTTTGTCAATTTAAAAAAAAATACGCATCGTGCTGTGCTGTTTGTGTTTGCTTGAGTGCATTCGCGCGCTCTCGCTTTCTCCACTTTACAATTTTTTTGTTATTATTTATCTATTCCTGAGAGTTTATCTTATTTTTTATTTGTTTATTTAAATGAAGTCGACCAGTTGCCTGCCCTTCCTTCCATTATCCGTCACCGAGACAAACTGAACAAAGTTCTGAGGTCGACCTTGTAAAGATAAGGATTCAGGTCTGTCTGCTGTTTACCTTTGCTCCTGCGCGCACTGCCCTTCTCTCCACATTTATGTGTTTGTTTGTTTGTCTATCTAATCTTTTGGGTTTTTATTTCTAATGAGGTCGACCAGTTGTCTATTTATTATTTTTTTTACTACGCATCAAGCTGCGCTGCTTGTCTTTGCTCCTGTGTGCTCGCGCACTCTCGCCTTTTCCACTTATTTTTATTTTTGATTTATTTTTGATTTATTTTGTCAATTTAAAAAAAAATACGCATCGTGCTGTGCTGTTTGTGTTTGCTTGAGTGCATTCGCGCGCTCTCGCTTTCTCCACTTTACAATTTTTTTGTTATTATTTATCTATTCCTGAGAGTTTATCTTATTTTTTATTTGTTTATTTAAATGAAGTCGACCAGTTGCCTGCCCTTCCTTCCATTATCCGTCACCGAGACAAACTGAACAAAGTTCTGAGGTCGACCTTGTAAAGATAAGGATTCAGGTCTGTCTGCTGTTTACCTTTGCTCCTGCGCGCACTGCCCTTCTCTCCACATTTATGTGTTTGTTTGTTTGTCTATCTAATCTTTTGGGTTTTTATTTCTAATGAGGTCGACCAGTTGTCTATTTATTATTTTTTTTACTACGCATCAAGCTGCGCTGCTTGTCTTTGCTCCTGTGTGCTCGCGCACTCTCGCCTTTTCCACTTATTTTTATTTTTGATTTATTTTTGATTTATTTTGTCAATTTAAAAAAAATACGCATCGTGCTGTGCTGTTTGTGTTTGCTTGAGTGCATTCGCGCGCTCTCGCTTTCTCCACTTTACAATTTTTTTGTTATTATTTATCTATTCCTGAGAGTTTATCTTATTTTTTATTTGTTTATTTAAATGAAGTCGACCAGTTGCCTGCCCTTCCTTCCATTATCCGTCACCGAGACAAACTGAACAAAGTTCTGAGGTCGACCTTGTAAAGATAAGGATTCAGGTCTGTCTGCTGTTTACCTTTGCTCCTGCGCGCACTGCCCTTCTCTCCACATTTATGTGTTTGTTTGTTTGTCTATCTAATCTTTTGGGTTTTTATTTCTAATGAGGTCGACCAGTTGTCTATTTATTATTTTTTTTACTACGCATCAAGCTGCGCTGCTTGTCTTTGCTCCTGTGTGCTCGCGCACTCTCGCCTTTTCCACTTATTTTTATTTTTGATTTATTTTTGATTTATTTTGTCAATTAAAAAAAATAAATACGCATCGTGCTGTGCTGTTTGTGTTTGCTTGAGTGCATTCGCGCGCTCTCGCTTTCTCCACTTTACAATTTTTTTGTTATTATTTATCTATTCCTGAGAGTTTATCTTATTTTTTATTTGTTTATTTAAATGAAGTCGACCAGTTGCCTGCCCTTCCTTCCATTATCCGTCACCGAGACAAACTGAACAAAGTTCTGAGGTCGACCTTGTAAAGATAAGGATTCAGGTCTGTCTGCTGTTTACCTTTGCTCCTGCGCGCACTGCCCTTCTCTCCACATTTATGTGTTTGTTTGTTTGTCTATCTAATCTTTTGGGTTTTTATTTCTCATGAGGTCGACCAGTTGTCTATTTATTATTTTTTTTTACTACGCATCAAACTGCGCTGCTTGTCTTTGCTCCTGTGTGCTCGCGCACTCTCGCCTTTTCCACTTATTTTTATTTTTGATTTATTTTTGATTTATTTTTTCAATTTTAAAAAAAAATACGCATCGTGCTGTGCTGTTTGTGTTTGCTTGAGTGCATTTCCGCGATCTCGCTTTCTCCACTTTACAATTTTTTTGTTATTATTTATCTATTCCTGAGAGTTTATCTTATTTTTTATTTGTTTATTTAAATGAAGTCGACCAGTTGCCTGCCCTTCCTTCCATTATCCGTCACCGAGACAAACTGAACAAAGTTCTGAGGTCGACCTTGTAAAGATAAGGATTCAGGTCTGTCTGCTGTTTACCTTTGCTCCTGCGCGCACTGCCCTTCTCTCCACATTTATGTGTTTGTTTGTTTGTCTATCTAATCTTTTGGGTTTTTATTTCTAATGAGGTCGACCAGTTGTCTATTTATTATTTTTTTTACTACGCATCAAGCTGCGCTGCTTGTCTTTGCTCCTGTGTGCTCGCGCACTCTCGCCTTTTCCACTTATTTTTATTTTTGATTTATTTTTGATTTATTTTGTCAATTTAAAAAAAATACGCATCGTGCTGTGCTGTTTGTGTTTGCTTGAGTGCATTCGCGCGCTCTCGCTTTCTCCACTTTACAATTTTTTTGTTATTATTTATCTATTCCTGAGAGTTTATCTTATTTTTTATTTGTTTATTTAAATGAAGTCGACCAGTTGCCTGCCCTTCCTTCCATTATCCGTCACCGAGACAAACTGAACAAAGTTCTGAGGTCGACCTTGTAAAGATAAGGATTCAGGTCTGTCTGCTGTTTACCTTTGCTCCTGCGCGCACTGCCCTTCTCTCCACATTTATGTGTTTGTTTGTTTGTCTATCTAATCTTTTGGGTTTTTATTTCTAATGAGGTCGACCAGTTGTCTATTTATTATTTTTTTTACTACGCATCAAGCTGCGCTGCTTGTCTTTGCTCCTGTGTGCTCGCGCACTCTCGCCTTTTCCACTTATTTTTATTTTTGATTTATTTTTGATTTATTTTGTCAATTTAAAAAAAATACGCATCGTGCTGTGCTGTTTGTGTTTGCTTGAGTGCATTCGCGCGCTCTCGCTTTCTCCACTTTACAATTTTTTTGTTATTATTTATCTATTCCTGAGAGTTTATCTTATTTTTTATTTGTTTATTTAAATGAAGTCGACCAGTTGCCTGCCCTTCCTTCCATTATCCGTCACCGAGACAAACTGAACAAAGTTCTGAGGTCGACCTTGTAAAGATAAGGATTCAGGTCTGTCTGCTGTTTACCTTTGCTCCTGCGCGCACTGCCCTTCTCTCCACATTTATGTGTTTGTTTGTTTGTCTATCTAATCTTTTGGGTTTTTATTTCTAATGAGGTCGACCAGTTGTCTATTTATTATTTTTTTTACTACGCATCAAGCTGCGCTGCTTGTCTTTGCTCCTGTGTGCTCGCGCACTCTCGCCTTTTCCACTTATTTTTATTTTTGATTTATTTTTGATTTATTTTGTCAATTTAAAAAAAAATACGCATCGTGCTGTGCTGTTTGTGTTTGCTTGAGTGCATTCGCGCGCTCTCGCTTTCTCCACTTTACAATTTTTTTGTTATTATTTATCTATTCCTGAGAGTTTATCTTATTTTTTATTTGTTTATTTAAATGAAGTCGACCAGTTGCCTGCCCTTCCTTCCATTATCCGTCACCGAGACAAACTGAACAAAGTTCTGAGGTCGACCTTGTAAAGATAAGGATTCAGGTCTGTCTGCTGTTTACCTTTGCTCCTGCGCGCACTGCCCTTCTCTCCACATTTATGTGTTTGTTTGTTTGTCTATCTAATCTTTTGGGTTTTTATTTCTAATGAGGTCGACCAGTTGTCTATTTATTATTTTTTTTACTACGCATCAAGCTGCGCTGCTTGTCTTTGCTCCTGTGTGCTCGCGCACTCTCGCCTTTTCCACTTATTTTTATTTTTGATTTATTTTTGATTTATTTTGTCAATTTAAAAAAAAATACGCATCGTGCTGTGCTGTTTGTGTTTGCTTGAGTGCATTCGCGCGCTCTCGCTTTCTCCACTTTACAATTTTTTTGTTATTATTTATCTCCTGAGAGTTTATCTTATTTTTTATTTGTTTATTTAAATGAAGTCGACCAGTTGCCTGCCCTTCCTTCCATTATCCGTCACCGAGACAAACTGAACAAAGTTCTGAGGTCGACCTTGTAAAGATAAGGATTCAGGTCTGTCTGCTGTTTACCTTTGCTCCTGCGCGCACTGCCCTTCTCTCCACATTTATGTGTTTGTTTGTTTGTCTATCTAATCTTTTGGGTTTTTATTTCTAATGAGGTCGACCAGTTGTCTATTTATTATTTTTTTTACTACGCATCAAGCTGCGCTGCTTGTCTTTGCTCCTGTGTGCTCGCGCACTCTCGCCTTTTCCACTTATTTTTATTTTTGATTTATTTTTGATTTATTTTGTCAATTAAAAAAAATAAATACGCATCGTGCTGTGCTGTTTGTGTTTGCTTGAGTGCATTCGCGCGCTCTCGCTTTCTCCACTTTACAATTTTTTTGTTATTATTTATCTATTCCTGAGAGTTTATCTTATTTTTTATTTGTTTATTTAAATGAAGTCGACCAGTTGCCTGCCCTTCCTTCCATTATCCGTCACCGAGACAAACTGAACAAAGTTCTGAGGTCGACCTTGTAAAGATAAGGATTCAGGTCTGTCTGCTGTTTACCTTTGCTCCTGCGCGCACTGCCCTTCTCTCCACATTTATGTGTTTGTTTGTTTGTCTATCTAATCTTTTGGGTTTTTATTTCTCATGAGGTCGACCAGTTGTCTATTTATTATTTTTTTTTACTACGCATCAAACTGCGCTGCTTGTCTTTGCTCCTGTGTGCTCGCGCACTCTCGCCTTTTCCACTTATTTTTATTTTTGATTTATTTTTGATTTATTTTTTCAATTTTAAAAAAAAATACGCATCGTGCTGTGCTGTTTATGTTTGCTTGAGTGCATTTCCGCGATCTCGCTTTCTCCACTTTACAATTTTTTTGTTATTATTTATCTATTCCTGAGAGTTTATCTTATTTTTTATTTGTTTATTTAAATGAAGTCGACCAGTTGCCTGCCCTTCCTTCCATTATCCGTCACCGAGACAAACTGAACAAAGTTCTGAGGTCGACCTTGTAAAGATAAGGATTCAGGTCTGTCTGCTGTTTACCTTTGCTCCTGCGCGCACTGCCCTTCTCTCCACATTTATGTGTTTGTTTGTTTGTCTATCTAATCTTTTGGGTTTTTATTTCTAATGAGGTCGACCAGTTGTCTATTTATTATTTTTTTTACTACGCATCAAGCTGCGCTGCTTGTCTTTGCTCCTGTGTGCTCGCGCACTCTCGCCTTTTCCACTTATTTTTATTTTTGATTTATTTTGTCAATTTAAAAAAAAATACGCATCGTGCTGTGCTGTTTGTGTTTGCTTGAGTGCATTCGCGCGCTCTCGCTTTCTCCACTTTACAATTTTTTTGTTATTATTTATCTATTCCTGAGAGTTTATCTTATTTTTTATTTGTTTATTTAAATGAAGTCGACCAGTTGCCTGCCCTTCCTTCCATTATCCGTCACCGAGACAAACTGAACAAAGTTCTGAGGTCGACCTTGTAAAGATAAGGATTCAGGTCTGTCTGCTGTTTACCTTTGCTCCTGCGCGCACTGCCCTTCTCTCCACATTTATGTGTTTGTTTGTTTGTCTATCTAATCTTTTGGGTTTTTATTTCTAATGAGGTCGACCAGTTGTCTATTTATTATTTTTTTTACTACGCATCAAGCTGCGCTGCTTGTCTTTGCTCCTGTGTGCTCGCGCACTCTCGCCTTTTCCACTTATTTTTATTTTTGATCAATTTAAAAAAAAATACGCATCGTGCTGTGCTGTTTGTGTTTGCTTGAGTGCATTCGCGCGCTCTCGCTTTCTCCACTTTACAATTTTTTTGTTATTATTTATCTATTCCTGAGAGTTTATCTTATTTTTTATTTGTTTATTTAAATGAAGTCGACCAGTTGCCTGCCCTTCCTTCCATTATCCGTCACCGAGACAAACTGAACAAAGTTCTGAGGTCGACCTTGTAAAGATAAGGATTCAGGTCTGTCTGCTGTTTACCTTTGCTCCTGCGCGCACTGCCCTTCTCTCCACATTTATGTGTTTGTTTGTTTGTCTATCTAATCTTTTGGGTTTTTATTTCTAATGAGGTCGACCAGTTGTCTATTTATTATTTTTTTTACTACGCATCAAGCTGCGCTGCTTGTCTTTGCTCCTGTGTGCTCGCGCACTCTCGCCTTTTCCACTATTTTTATTTTTGATTTATTTTTGATTTATTTTGTCAATTTAAAAAAAAATACGCATCGTGCTGTGCTGTTTGTGTTTGCTTGAGTGCATTCGCGCGCTCTCGCTTTCTCCACTTTACAATTTTTTTGTTATTATTTATCTATCCTGAGAGTTTATCTTATTTTTTATTTGTTTATTTAAATGAAGTCGACCAGTTGCCTGCCCTTCCTTCCATTATCCGTCACCGAGACAAACTGAACAAAGTTCTGAGGTCGACCTTGTAAAGATAAGGATTCAGGTCTGTCTGCTGTTTACCTTTGCTCCTGCGCGCACTGCCCTTCTCTCCACATTTATGTGTTTGTTTGTTTGTCTATCTAATCTTTTGGGTTTTTATTTCTAATGAGGTCGACCAGTTGTCTATTTATTATTTTTTTTACTACGCATCAACCTGCGCTGCTTGTCTTTGCTCCTGTGTGCTCGCGCACTCTCGCCTTTTCCACTTATTTTTATTTTTGATTTATTTTGTCAATTTAAAAAAAAATACGCATCGTGCTGTGCTGTTTGTGTTTGCTTGAGTGCATTCGCGCGCTCTCGCTTTCTCCACTTTACAATTTTTTTGTTATTATTTATCTATTCCTGAGAGTTTATCTTATTTTTTATTTGTTTATTTAAATGAAGTCGACCAGTTGCCTGCCCTTCCTTCCATTATCCGTCACCGAGACAAACTGAACAAAGTTCTGAGGTCGACCTTGTAAAGATAAGGATTCAGGTCTGTCTGCTGTTTACCTTTGCTCCTGCGCGCACTGCCCTTCTCTCCACATTTATGTGTTTGTTTGTTTGTCTATCTAATCTTTTGGGTTTTTATTTCTAATGAGGTCGACCAGTTGTCTATTTATTATTTTTTTTACTACGCATCAAGCTGCGCTGCTTGTCTTTGCTCCTGTGTGCTCGCGCACTCTCGCCTTTTCCACTTATTTTTATTTTTGATTTAATTTAAAAAAAAAAATACGCATCGTGCTGTGCTGTTTGTGTTTGCTTGAGTGCATTCGCGCGCTCTCGCTTTCTCCACTTTACAATTTTTTTGTTATTATTTATCTATTCCTGAGAGTTTATCTTATTTTTTATTTGTTTATTTAAATGAAGTCGACCAGTTGCCTGCCCTTCCTTCCATTATCCGTCACCGAGACAAACTGAACAAAGTTCTGAGGTCGACCTTGTAAAGATAAGGATTCAGGTCTGTCTGCTGTTTACCTTTGCTCCTGCGCGCACTGCCCTTCTCTCCACATTTATGTGTTTGTTTGTTTGTCTATCTAATCTTTTGGGTTTTTATTTCTCATGAGGTCGACCAGTTGTCTATTTATTATTTTTTTTTACTACGCATCAAACTGCGCTGCTTGTCTTTGCTCCTGTGTGCTCGCGCACTCTCGCCTTTTCCACTTATTTTTATTTTTGATTTATTTTTGATTTATTTTTTCAATTTTAAAAAAAAATACGCATCGTGCTGTGCTGTTTGTGTTTGCTTGAGTGCATTTCCGCGATCTCGCTTTCTCCACTTTACAATTTTTTTGTTATTATTTATCTATTCCTGAGAGTTTATCTTATTTTTTATTTGTTTATTTAAATGAAGTCGACCAGTTGCCTGCCCTTCCTTCCATTATCCGTCACCGAGACAAACTGAACAAAGTTCTGAGGTCGACCTTGTAAAGATAAGGATTCAGGTCTGTCTGCTGTTTACCTTTGCTCCTGCGCGCACTGCCCTTCTCTCCACATTTATGTGTTTGTTTGTTTGTCTATCTAATCTTTTGGGTTTTTATTTCTAATGAGGTCGACCAGTTGTCTATTTATTATTTTTTTTACTACGCATCAAGCTGCGCTGCTTGTCTTTGCTCCTGTGTGCTCGCGCACTCTCGCCTTTTCCACTTATTTTTATTTTTGATTTATTTTTGATTTATTTTGTCAATTTAAAAAAAAATACGCATCGTGCTGTGCTGTTTGTGTTTGCTTGAGTGCATTCGCGCGCTCTCGCTTTCTCCACTTTACAATTTTTTTGTTATTATTTATCTATTCCTGAGAGTTTATCTTATTTTTTATTTGTTTATTTAAATGAAGTCGACCAGTTGCCTGCCCTTCCTTCCATTATCCGTCACCGAGACAAACTGAACAAAGTTCTGAGGTCGACCTTGTAAAGATAAGGATTCAGGTCTGTCTGCTGTTTACCTTTGCTCCTGCGCGCACTGCCCTTCTCTCCACATTTATGTGTTTGTTTGTTTGTCTATCTAATCTTTTGGGTTTTTATTTCTAATGAGGTCGACCAGTTGTCTATTTATTATTTTTTTTACTACGCATCAAGCTGCGCTGCTTGTCTTTGCTCCTGTGTGCTCGCGCACTCTCGCCTTTTCCACTTATTTTTATTTTTGATCAATTTAAAAAAAAAATACGCATCGTGCTGTGCTGTTTGTGTTTGCTTGAGTGCATTCGCGCGCTCTCGCTTTCTCCACTTTACAATTTTTTTGTTATTATTTATCTATTCCTGAGAGTTTATCTTATTTTTTATTTGTTTATTTAAATGAAGTCGACCAGTTGCCTGCCCTTCCTTCCATTATCCGTCACCGAGACAAACTGAACAAAGTTCTGAGGTCGACCTTGTAAAGATAAGGATTCAGGTCTGTCTGCTGTTTACCTTTGCTCCTGCGCGCACTGCCCTTCTCTCCACATTTATGTGTTTGTTTGTTTGTCTATCTAATCTTTTGGGTTTTTATTTCTAATGAGGTCGACCAGTTGTCTATTTATTATTTTTTTTACTACGCATCAATCTGCGCTGCTTGTCTTTGCTCCTGTGTGCTCGCGCACTCTCGCCTTTTCCACTTATTTTTATTTTTGATTTATTTTTGATTTATTTTGTCAATTTAAAAAAAAATACGCATCGTGCTGTGCTGTTTGTGTTTGCTTGAGTGCATTCGCGCGCTCTCGCTTTCTCCACTTTACAATTTTTTTGTTATTATTTATCTATTCCTGAGAGTTTATCTTATTTTTTATTTGTTTATTTAAATGAAGTCGACCAGTTGCCTGCCCTTCCTTCCATTATCCGTCACCGAGACAAACTGAACAAAGTTCTGAGGTCGACCTTGTAAAGATAAGGATTCAGGTCTGTCTGCTGTTTACCTTTGCTCCTGCGCGCACTGCCCTTCTCTCCACATTTATGTGTTTGTTTGTTTGTCTATCTAATCTTTTGGGTTTTTATTTCTAATGAGGTCGACCAGTTGTCTATTTATTATTTTTTTTACTACGCATCAACTGCGCTGCTTGTCTTTGCTCCTGTGTGCTCGCGCACTCTCGCCTTTTCCACTTATTTTTATTTTTATTTATTTTTGATTTATTTTGTCAATTTAAAAAAAAATACGCATCGTGCTGTGCTGTTTGTGTTTGCTTGAGTGCATTCGCGCGCTCTCGCTTTCTCCACTTTACAATTTTTTTGTTATTATTTATTATTCCTGAGAGTTTATCTTATTTTTTATTTGTTTATTTAAATGAAGTCGACCAGTTGCCTGCCCTTCCTTCCATTATCCGTCACCGAGACAAACTGAACAAAGTTCTGAGGTCGACCTTGTAAAGATAAGGATTCAGGTCTGTCTGCTGTTTACCTTTGCTCCTGCGCGCACTGCCCTTCTCTCCACATTTATGTGTTTGTTTGTTTGTCTATCTAATCTTTTGGGTTTTTATTTCTAATGAGGTCGACCAGTTGTCTATTTATTATTTTTTTTACTACGCATCAAGCTGCGCTGCTTGTCTTTGCTCCTGTGTGCTCGCGCACTCTCGCCTTTTCCACTTATTTTTATTTTTGATTTATTTTTGATTTATTTTGTCAATTAAAAAAAATATACGCATCGTGCTGTGCTGTTTGTGTTTGCTTGAGTGCATTCGCGCGCTCTCGCTTTCTCCACTTTACAATTTTTTTGTTATTATTTATCTATTCCTGAGAGTTTATCTTATTTTTTATTTGTTTATTTAAATGAAGTCGACCAGTTGCCTGCCCTTCCTTCCATTATCCGTCACCGAGACAAACTGAACAAAGTTCTGAGGTCGACCTTGTAAAGATAAGGATTCAGGTCTGTCTGCTGTTTACCTTTGCTCCTGCGCGCACTGCCCTTCTCTCCACATTTATGTGTTTGTTTGTTTGTCTATCTAATCTTTTGGGTTTTTATTTCTAATGAGGTCGACCAGTTGTCTATTTATTATTTTTTTTTACTACGCATCAAACTGCGCTGCTTGTCTTTGCTCCTGTGTGCTCGCGCACTCTCGCCTTTTCCACTTATTTTTATTTTTGATTTATTTTTGATTTATTTTTTCAATTTTAAAAAAAAATACGCATCGTGCTGTGCTGTTTGTGTTTGCTTGAGTGCATTCGCGCGCTCTCGCTTTCTCCACTTTACAATTTTTTTGTTATTATTTATCTATTCCTGAGAGTTTATCTTATTTTTTATTTGTTTATTTAAATGAAGTCGACCAGTTGCCTGCCCTTCCTTCCATTATCCGTCACCGAGACAAACTGAACAAAGTTCTGAGGTCGACCTTGTAAAGATAAGGATTCAGGTCTGTCTGCTGTTTACCTTTGCTCCTGCGCGCACTGCCCTTCTCTCCACATTTATGTGTTTGTTTGTTTGTCTATCTAATCTTTTGGGTTTTTATTTCTAATGAGGTCGACCAGTTGTCTATTTATTATTTTTTTTACTACGCATCAAGCTGCGCTGCTTGTCTTTGCTCCTGTGTGCTCGCGCACTCTCGCCTTTTCCACTTATTTTTATTTTTGATTTATTTTTGATTTATTTTGTCAATTTAAAAAAAAATACGCATCGTGCTGTGCTGTTTGTGTTTGCTTGAGTGCATTCGCGCGCTCTCGCTTTCTCCACTTTACAATTTTTTTGTTATTATTTATCTATTCCTGAGAGTTTATCTTATTTTTTATTTGTTTATTTAAATGAAGTCGACCAGTTGCCTGCCCTTCCTTCCATTATCCGTCACCGAGACAAACTGAACAAAGTTCTGAGGTCGACCT
>NW_025959861.1:190838-243141 GCF_023159225.1 Perognathus longimembris pacificus | reverse complement strand
CGCACTGCCCTTCTCTCCACATTTATGTGTTTGTTTGTTTGTCTATCTAATCTTTTGGGTTTTTATTTCTAATGAGGTCGACCAGTTGTCTATTTATTATTTTTTTACTACGCATCAAGCTGCGCTGCTTGTCTTTGCTCCTGTGTGCTCGCGCACTCTCGCCTTTTCCACTTATTTTTATTTTTGATTTATTTTTGATTTATTTTGTCAATTTAAAAAAAAATACGCATCGTGCTGTGCTGTTTGTGTTTGCTTGAGTGCATTCGCGCGCTCTCGCTTTCTCCACTTTACAATTTTTTGTTATTATTTATCTATTCCTGAGAGTTTATCTTATTTTTTATTTGTTTATTTAAATGAAGTCGACCAGTTGCCTGCCCTTCCTTCCATTATCCGTCACCGAGACAAACTGAACAAAGTTCTGAGGTCGACCTTGTAAAGATAAGGATTCAGGTCTGTCTGCTGTTTACCTTTGCTCCTGCGCGCACTGCCCTTCTCTCCACATTTATGTGTTTGTTTGTTTGTCTATCTAATCTTTTGGGTTTTTATTTCTAATGAGGTCGACCAGTTGTCTATTTATTATTTTTTTTACTACGCATCAAGCTGCGCTGCTTGTCTTTGCTCCTGTGTGCTCGCGCACTCTCGCCTTTTCCACTTATTTTTATTTTTGATTTATTTTTGATTTATTTTGTCAATTTAAAAAAAATACGCATCGTGCTGTGCTGTTTGTGTTTGCTTGAGTGCATTCGCGCGCTCTCGCTTTCTCCACTTTACAATTTTTTTGTTATTATTTATCTATTCCTGAGAGTTTATCTTATTTTTTATTTGTTTATTTAAATGAAGTCGACCAGTTGCCTGCCCTTCCTTCCATTATCCGTCACCGAGACAAACTGAACAAAGTTCTGAGGTCGACCTTGTAAAGATAAGGATTCAGGTCTGTCTGCTGTTTACCTTTGCTCCTGCGCGCACTGCCCTTCTCTCCACATTTATGTGTTTGTTTGTTTGTCTATCTAATCTTTTGGGTTTTTATTTCTAATGAGGTCGACCAGTTGTCTATTTATTATTTTTTTTACTACGCATCAAGCTGCGCTGCTTGTCTTTGCTCCTGTGTGCTCGCGCACTCTCGCCTTTTCCACTTATTTTTATTTTTGATTTATTTTGTCAATTTAAAAAAAAATACGCATCGTGCTGTGCTGTTTGTGTTTGCTTGAGTGCATTCGCGCGCTCTCGCTTTCTCCACTTTACAATTTTTTTGTTATTATTTATCTATTCCTGAGAGTTTATCTTATTTTTTATTTGTTTATTTAAATGAAGTCGACCAGTTGCCTGCCCTTCCTTCCATTATCCGTCACCGAGACAAACTGAACAAAGTTCTGAGGTCGACCTTGTAAAGATAAGGATTCAGGTCTGTCTGCTGTTTACCTTTGCTCCTGCGCGCACTGCCCTTCTCTCCACATTTATGTGTTTGTTTGTTTGTCTATCTAATCTTTTGGGTTTTTATTTCTAATGAGGTCGACCAGTTGTCTATTTATTATTTTTTTTACTACGCATCAAGCTGCGCTGCTTGTCTTTGCTCCTGTGTGCTCGCGCACTCTCGCCTTTTCCACTTATTTTTATTTTTGATTTATTTTTGATTTATTTTGTCAATTTAAAAAAAAATACGCATCGTGCTGTGCTGTTTGTGTTTGCTTGAGTGCATTCGCGCGCTCTCGCTTTCTCCACTTTACAATTTTTTTGTTATTATTTATCTATTCCTGAGAGTTTATCTTATTTTTTATTTGTTTATTTAAATGAAGTCGACCAGTTGCCTGCCCTTCCTTCCATTATCCGTCACCGAGACAAACTGAACAAAGTTCTGAGGTCGACCTTGTAAAGATAAGGATTCAGGTCTGTCTGCTGTTTACCTTTGCTCCTGCGCGCACTGCCCTTCTCTCCACATTTATGTGTTTGTTTGTTTGTCTATCTAATCTTTTGGGTTTTTATTTCTAATGAGGTCGACCAGTTGTCTATTTATTATTTTTTTTACTACGCATCAAGCTGCGCTGCTTGTCTTTGCTCCTGTGTGCTCGCGCACTCTCGCCTTTTCCACTTATTTTTATTTTTGATTTATTTTTGATTTATTTTGTCAATTTTAAAAAAAAATACGCATCGTGCTGTGCTGTTTGTGTTTGCTTGAGTGCATTCGCGCGCTCTCGCTTTCTCCACTTTACAATTTTTTTGTTATTATTTATCTATTCCTGAGAGTTTATCTTATTTTTTATTTGTTTATTTAAATGAAGTCGACCAGTTGCCTGCCCTTCCTTCCATTATCCGTCACCGAGACAAACTGAACAAAGTTCTGAGGTCGACCTTGTAAAGATAAGGATTCAGGTCTGTCTGCTGTTTACCTTTGCTCCTGCGCACACTGCCCTTCTCTCCACATTTATGTGTTTGTTTGTTTGTCTATCTAATCTTTTGGGTTTTTATTTCTAATGAGGTCGACCAGTTGTCTATTTATTATTTTTTTTACTACGCATCAAGCTGCGCTGCTTGTCTTTGCTCCTGTGTGCTCGCGCACTCTCGCCTTTTCCACTTATTTTTATTTTTGATTTATTTTTGATTTATTTTGTCAATTTTAAAAAAAATACGCATCGTGCTGTGCTGTTTGTGTTTGCTTGAGTGCATTCGCGCGCTCTCGCTTTCTCCACTTTACAATTTTTTTGTTATTATTTATCTATTCCTGAGAGTTTATCTTATTTTTTATTTGTTTATTTAAATGAAGTCGACCAGTTGCCTGCCCTTCCTTCCATTATCCGTCACCGAGACAAACTGAACAAAGTTCTGAGGTCGACCTTGTAAAGATAAGGATTCAGGTCTGTCTGCTGTTTACCTTTGCTCCTGCGCGCACTGCCCTTCTCTCCACATTTATGTGTTTGTTTGTTTGTCTATCTAATCTTTTGGGTTTTTATTTCTAATGAGGTCGACCAGTTGTCTATTTATTATTTTTTTTACTACGCATCAAGCTGCGCTGCTTGTCTTTGCTCCTGTGTGCTCGCGCACTCTCGCCTTTTCCACTTATTTTTATTTTTGATTTATTTTTGATTTATTTTGTCAATTTTAAAAAAAAATACGCATCGTGCTGTGCTGTTTGTGTTTGCTTGAGTGCATTCGCGCGCTCTCGCTTTCTCCACTTTACAATTTTTTTGTTATTATTTATCTATTCCTGAGAGTTTATCTTATTTTTTATTTGTTTATTTAAATGAAGTCGACCAGTTGCCTGCCCTTCCTTCCATTATCCGTCACCGAGACAAACTGAACAAAGTTCTGAGGTCGACCTTGTAAAGATAAGGATTCAGGTCTGTCTGCTGTTTACCTTTGCTCCTGCGCGCACTGCCCTTCTCTCCACATTTATGTGTTTGTTTGTTTGTCTATCTAATCTTTTGGGTTTTTATTTCTAATGAGGTCGACCAGTTGTCTATTTATTATTTTTTTTACTACGCATCAAGCTGCGCTGCTTGTCTTTGCTCCTGTGTGCTCGCGCACTCTCGCCTTTTCCACTTATTTTTATTTTTGATTTATTTTGATTTATTTTGTCAATTTAAAAAAAAATACGCATCGTGCTGTGCTGTTTGTGTTTGCTTGAGTGCATTCGCGCGCTCTCGCTTTCTCCACTTTACAATTTTTTTGTTATTATTTATCTATTCCTGAGAGTTTATCTTATTTTTTATTTGTTTATTTAAATGAAGTCGACCAGTTGCCTGCCCTTCCTTCCATTATCCGTCACCGAGACAAACTGAACAAAGTTCTGAGGTCGACCTTGTAAAGATAAGGATTCAGGTCTGTCTGCTGTTTACCTTTGCTCCTGCGCGCACTGCCCTTCTCTCCACATTTATGTGTTTGTTTGTTTGTCTATCTAATCTTTTGGGTTTTTATTTCTAATGAGGTCGACCAGTTGTCTATTTATTATTTTTTTTACTACGCATCAAGCTGCGCTGCTTGTCTTTGCTCCTGTGTGCTCGCGCACTCTCGCCTTTTCCACTTATTTTTATTTTTGATTTATTTTTGATTTATTTTGTCAATTTTAAAAAAAAATACGCATCGTGCTGTGCTGTTTGTGTTTGCTTGAGTGCATTCGCGCGCTCTCGCTTTCTCCACTTTACAATTTTTTTGTTATTATTTATCTATTCCTGAGAGTTTATCTTATTTTTTATTTGTTTATTTAAATGAAGTCGACCAGTTGCCTGCCCTTCCTTCCATTATCCGTCACCGAGACAAACTGAACAAAGTTCTGAGGTCGACCTTGTAAAGATAAGGATTCAGGTCTGTCTGCTGTTTACCTTTGCTCCTGCGCGCACTGCCCTTCTCCCACATTCATGTGTTTGTTTGTTTGTCTATCTAATCTTTTGGGTTTTTATTTCTAATGAGGTCGACCAGTTGTCTATTTATTATTTTTTTTACTACGCATCAAGCTGCGCTGCTTGTCTTTGCTCCTGTGTGCTCGCGCACTCTCGCCTTTTCCACTTATTTTTATTTTTGATTTATTTTTGATTTATTTTGTCAATTTTAAAAAAAAATACGCATCGTGCTGTGCTGTTTGTGTTTGCTTGAGTGCATTCGCGCGCTCTCGCTTTCTCCACTTTACAATTTTTTTGTTATTATTTATCTATTCCTGAGAGTTTATCTTATTTTTTATTTGTTTATTTAAATGAAGTCGACCAGTTGCCTGCCCTTCCTTCCATTATCCGTCACCGAGACAAACTGAACAAAGTTCTGAGGTCGACCTTGTAAAGATAAGGATTCAGGTCTGTCTGCTGTTTACCTTTGCTCCTGCGCGCACTGCCCTTCTCTCCACATTTATGTGTTTGTTTGTTTGTCTATCTAATCTTTTGGGTTTTTTTTCTAATGAGGTCGACCAGTTGTCTATTTATTATTTTTTTTACTACGCATCAAGCTGCGCTGCTTGTCTTTGCTCCTGTGTGCTCGCGCACTCTCGCCTTTTCCACTTATTTTTATTTTTGATTTATTTTTGATTTATTTTGTCAATTTTAAAAAAAAATACGCATCGTGCTGTGCTGTTTGTGTTTGCTTGAGTGCATTCGCGCGCTCTCGCTTTCTCCACTTTACAATTTTTTTGTTATTATTTATCTATTCCTGAGAGTTTATCTTATTTTTTATTTGTTTATTTAAATGAAGTCGACCAGTTGCCTGCCCTTCCTTCCATTATCCGTCACCGAGACAAACTGAACAAAGTTCTGAGGTCGACCTTGTAAAGATAAGGATTCAGGTCTGTCTGCTGTTTACCTTTGCTCCTGCGCGCACTGCCCTTCTCTCCACATTTATGTGTTTGTTTGTTTGTCTATCTAATCTTTTGGGTTTTTATTTCTAATGAGGTCGACCAGTTGTCTATTTATTATTTTTTTTACTACGCATCAAGCTGCGCTGCTTGTCTTTGCTCCTGTGTGCTCGCGCACTCTCGCCTTTTCCACTTATTTTTATTTTTGATTTATTTTTGATTTATTTTGTCAATTTTAAAAAAAAATACGCATCGTGCTGTGCTGTTTGTGTTTGCTTGAGTGCATTCGCGCGCTCTCGCTTTCTCCACTTTACAATTTTTTTGTTATTATTTATCTATTCCTGAGAGTTTATCTTATTTTTTATTTGTTTATTTAAATGAAGTCGACCAGTTGCCTGCCCTTCCTTCCATTATCCGTCACCGAGACAAACTGAACAAAGTTCTGAGGTCGACCTTGTAAAGATAAGGATTCAGGTCTGTGTGCTGTTTACCTTTGCTCCTGCGCGCACTGCCCTTCTCTCCACATTTATGTGTTTGTTTGTTTGTCTATCTAATCTTTTGGGTTTTTATTTCTAATGAGGTCGACCAGTTGTCTATTTATTATTTTTTTACTACGCATCAAGCTGCGCTGCTTGTCTTTGCTCCTGTGTGCTCGCGCACTCTCGCCTTTTCCACTTATTTTTATTTTTGATTTATTTTTGATTTATTTTGTCAATTTTAAAAAAAATACGCATCGTGCTGTGCTGTTTGTGTTTGCTTGAGTGCATTCGCGCGCTCTCGCTTTCTCCACTTTACAATTTTTTTGTTATTATTTATCTATTCCTGAGAGTTTATCTTATTTTTTATTTGTTTATTTAAATGAAGTCGACCAGTTGCCTGCCCTTCCTTCCATTATCCGTCACCGAGACAAACTGAACAAAGTTCTGAGGTCGACCTTGTAAAGATAAGGATTCAGGTCTGTCTGCTTTTACCTTTGCTCCTGCGCGCACTGCCCTTCTCTCCACATTTATGTGTTTGTTTGTTTGTCTATCTAATCTTTTGGGTTTTTATTTCTAATGAGGTCGACCAGTTGTCTATTTATTATTTTTTTACTACGCATCAAGCTGCGCTGCTTGTCTTTGCTCCTGTGTGCTCGCGCACTCTCGCCTTTTCCACTTATTTTTATTTTTGATTTATTTTTGATTTATTTTGTCAATTTAAAAAAATACGCATCGTGCTGTGCTGTTTGTGTTTGCTTGAGTGCATTCGCGCGCTCTCGCTTTCTCCACTTTACAATTTTTTGTTATTATTTATCTATTCCTGAGAGTTTATCTTATTTTTTATTTGTTTATTTAAATGAAGTCGACCAGTTGCCTGCCCTTCCTTCCATTATCCGTCACCGAGACAAACTGAACAAAGTTCTGAGGTCGACCTTGTAAAGATAAGGATTCAGGTCTGTCTGCTGTTTACCTTTGCTCCTGCGCGCACTGCCCTTCTCTCCACATTTATGTGTTTGTTTGTTTGTCTATCTAATCTTTTGGGTTTTTATTTCTAATGAGGTCGACCAGTTGTCTATTTATTATTTTTTTTACTACGCATCAAGCTGCGCTGCTTGTCTTTGCTCCTGTGTGCTCGCGCACTCTCGCCTTTTCCACTTATTTTTATTTTTGATTTATTTTTGATTTATTTTGTCAATTTAAAAAAAAATACGCATCGTGCTGTGCTGTTTGTGTTTGCTTGAGTGCATTCGCGCGCTCTCGCTTTCTCCACTTTACAATTTTTTTGTTATTATTTATCTATTCCTGAGAGTTTATCTTATTTTTTATTTGTTTATTTAAATGAAGTCGACCAGTTGCCTGCCCTTCCTTCCATTATCCGTCACCGAGACAAACTGAACAAAGTTCTGAGGTCGACCTTGTAAAGATAAGGATTCAGGTCTGTCTGCTGTTTACCTTTGCTCCTGCGCGCACTGCCCTTCTCTCCACATTTATGTGTTTGTTTGTTTGTCTATCTAATCTTTTGGGTTTTTATTTCTAATGAGGTCGACCAGTTGTCTATTTATTATTTTTTTACTACGCATCAAGCTGCGCTGCTTGTCTTTGCTCCTGTGTGCTCGCGCACTCTCGCCTTTTCCACTTATTTTTATTTTTGATTTATTTTTGATTTATTTTGTCAATTTTAAAAAAATACGCATCGTGCTGTGCTGTTTGTGTTTGCTTGAGTGCATTCGCGCGCTCTCGCTTTCTCCACTTTACAATTTTTTTGTTATTATTTATCTATTCCTGAGAGTTTATCTTATTTTTTATTTGTTTATTTAAATGAAGTCGACCAGTTGCCTGCCCTTCCTTCCATTATCCGTCACCGAGACAAACTGAACAAAGTTCTGAGGTCGACCTTGTAAAGATAAGGATTCAGGTCTGTCTGCTGTTTACCTTTGCTCCTGCGCGCACTGCCCTTCTCTCCACATTCATGTGTTTGTTTGTTTGTCTATCTAATCTTTTGGGTTTTTATTTCTAATGAGGTCGACCAGTTGTCTATTTATTATTTTTTTTACTACGCATCAAGCTGCGCTGCTTGTCTTTGCTCCTGTGTGCTCGCGCACTCTCGCCTTTTCCACTTATTTTTATTTTTGATTTATTTTTGATTTATTTTGTCAATTTAAAAAAAAATACGCATCGTGCTGTGCTGTTTGTGTTTGCTTGAGTGCATTCGCGCGCTCTCGCTTTCTCCACTTTACAATTTTTTGTTATTATTTATCTATTCCTGAGAGTTTATCTTATTTTTTATTTGTTTATTTAAATGAAGTCGACCAGTTGCCTGCCCTTCCTTCCATTATCCGTCACCGAGACAAACTGAACAAAGTTCTGAGGTCGACCTTGTAAAGATAAGGATTCAGGTCTGTCTGCTGTTTACCTTTGCTCCTGCGCGCACTGCCCTTCTCTCCACATTCATGTGTTTGTTTGTTTGTCTATCTAATCTTTTGGGTTTTTATTTCTAATGAGGTCGACCAGTTGTCTATTTATTATTTTTTTTACTACGCATCAAGCTGCGCTGCTTGTCTTTGCTCCTGTGTGCTCGCGCACTCTCGCCTTTTCCACTTATTTTTATTTTTGATTTATTTTGTCAAGTTTAACAAAAAAATACGCATCGTGCTGTGCTGTTTGTGTTTGCTAGAGTGCATTCGCGCGCTCTCGCTTTCTCCACTTTACAAATTTTGTTATTATTTATCTATTCCTGAGAGTTTATCTTATTTTTTATTCGTTTATTTAAATGAAGTCGACCAGTTGCCTGCCCTTCCTTCCATTATCCGTCACCGAGACAAACTGAACAAAGTTCTGAGGTCGACCTTGTAAAGGTAAGGATTCAGGTCTGTCTGCTGTTTACCTTTGCTCCTGCGCGCACTGCCCTTCTCTCCACATTTATGTGTTTGTTTGTTTGTCTATCTAATCTTTTGGGTTTTTATTTCTAATGAGGTCGACCAGTTGTCTATTTATTATTTTTTTTACTACGCATCAAGCTGCGCTGCTTGTCTTTGCTCCTGTGTGCTCGCGCACTCTCGCCTTTTCCACTTATTTTTATTTTTGATTTATTTTTGATTTATTTTGTCAATTTTAAAAAAAAATACGCATCGTGCTGTGCTGTTTGTGTTTGCTTGAGTGCATTCGCGCGCTCTCGCTTTCTCCACTTTACAATTTTTTTGTTATTATTTATCTATTCCTGAGAGTTTATCTTATTTTTTATTTGTTTATTTAAATGAAGTCGACCAGTTGCCTGCCCTTCCTTCCATTATCCGTCACCGAGACAAACTGAACAAAGTTCTGAGGTCGACCTTGTAAAGATAAGGATTCAGGTCTGTCTGCTGTTTACCTTTGCTCCTGCGCGCACTGCCCTTCTCTCCACATTTATGTGTTTGTTTGTTTGTCTATCTAATCTTTTGGGTTTTTATTTCTAATGAGGTCGACCAGTTGTCTATTTATTATTTTTTTTACTACGCATCAAGCTGCGCTGCTTGTCTTTGCTCCTGTGTGCTCGCGCACTCTCGCCTTTTCCACTTATTTTTATTTTTGATTTATTTTTGATTTATTTTGTCAATTTTAAAAAAAAATACGCATCGTGCTGTGCTGTTTGTGTTTGCTTGAGTGCATTCGCGCGCTCTCGCTTTCTCCACTTTACAATTTTTTGTTATTATTTATCTATTCCTGAGAGTTTATCTTATTTTTTATTTGTTTATTTAAATGAAGTCGACCAGTTGCCTGCCCTTCCTTCCATTATCCGTCACCGAGACAAACTGAACAAAGTTCTGAGGTCGACCTTGTAAAGATAAGGATTCAGGTCTGTCTGCTGTTTACCTTTGCTCCTGCGCGCACTGCCTTCTCTCCACATTTATGTGTTTGTTTGTTTGTCTATCTAATCTTTTGGGTTTTTATTTCTAATGAGGTCGACCAGTTGTCTATTTATTATTTTTTTACTACGCATCAAGCTGCGCTGCTTGTCTTTGCTCCTGTGTGCTCGCGCACTCTCGCCTTTTCCACTTATTTTTATTTTTGATTTATTTTTGATTTATTTTGTCAATTTTAACAAAAAAATACGCATCGTGCTGTGCTGTTTGTGTTTGCTAGAGTGCATTCGCGCGCTCTCGCTTTCTCCACTTTACAATTTTTTTGTTATTATTTATCTATTCCTGAGAGTTTATCTTATTTTTTATTTGTTTATGTAAATGAAGTCGACCAGTTGCCTGCCCTTCCTTCCATTATCCGTCACCGAGACAAACTGAACAAAGTTCTGAGGTCGACCTTGTAAAGAAAGGATTCAGGTCTGTCTGCTGTTTACCTTTGCTCCTGCCGCACTGCCCTTCTCTCCACATTTATGTGTTTGTTTGTTTGTCTATCTAATCTTTTGGGTTTTTATTTCTAATGAGGTCGACCAGTTGTCTATTTATTATTTTTTTTACTACGCATCAAGCTGCGCTGCTTGTCTTTGCTCCTGTGTGCTCGCGCACTCTCGCCTTTTCCACTTATTTTTATTTTTGATTTATTTTTGATTTATTTTGTCAATTTTTTAAAAAAAAATACGCATCGTGCTGTGCTGTTTGTGTTTGCTTGAGTGCATTCGCGCGCTCTCGCTTTCTCCACTTTACAATTTTTTGTTATTATTTATCTATTCCTGAGAGTTTATCTTATTTTTTATTTGTTTATTTAAATGAAGTCGACCAGTTGCCTGCCCTTCCTTCCATTATCCGTCACCGAGACAAACTGAACAAAGTTCTGAGGTCGACCTTGTAAAGATAAGGATTCAGGTCTGTCTGCTGTTTACCTTTGCTCCTGCGCGCACTGCCCTTCTCTCCACATTTATGTGTTTGTTTGTTTGTCTATCTAATCTTTTGGGTTTTTATTTCTAATGAGGTCGACCAGTTGTCTATTTATTATTTTTTTTACTACGCATCAAGCTGCGCTGCTTGTCTTTGCTCCTGTGTGCTCGCGCACTCTCGCCTTTTCCACTTATTTTTATTTTTGATTTATTTTTGATTTATTTTGTCAATTTAAAAAAAAATACGCATCGTGCTGTGCTGTTTGTGTTTGCTTGAGTGCATTCGCGCGCTCTCGCTTTCTCCACTTTACAATTTTTTGTTATTATTTATCTATTCCTGAGAGTTTATCTTATTTTTTATTTGTTTATTTAAATGAAGTCGACCAGTTGCCTGCCCTTCCTTCCATTATCCGTCACCGAGACAAACTGAACAAAGTTCTGAGGTCGACCTTGTAAAGATAAGGATTCAGGTCTGTCTGCAGTTTACCTTTGCTCCTGCGCGCACTGCCCTTCTCTCCACATTTATGTGTTTGTTTGTTTGTCTATCTAATCTTTTGGGTTTTTATTTCTAATGAGGTCGACCAGTTGTCTATTTATTATTATTTTTACTACGCATCAAGCTGCGCTGCTTGTCTTTGCTCCTGTGTGCTCGCGCACTCTTGCCTTTTCCACTTATTTTTATTTTTGATTTATTTTTGATTTATTTTGTCAATTTAAAAAAAAATACGCATCGTGCTGTGCTGTTTGTGTTTGCTTGAGTGCATTCGCGCGCTCTCGCTTTCTCCACTTTACAATTTTTTTGTTATTATTTATCTATTCCTGAGAGTTTATCTTATTTTTTATTTGTTTATTTAAATGAAGTCGACCAGTTGCCTGCCCTTCCTTCCATTATCCGTCACCGAGACAAACTGAACAAAGTTCTGAGGTCGACCTTGTAAAGATAAGGATTCAGGTCTGTCTGCTGTTTACCTTTGCTCCTGCGCGCACTGCCCTTCTCTCCACATTTATGTGTTTGTTTGTTTGTCTATCTAATCTTTTGGGTTTTTATTTCTAATGAGGTCGACCAGTTGTCTATTTATTATTTTTTTTACTACGCATCAAGCTGCGCTGCTTGTCTTTGCTCCTGTGTGCTCGCGCACTCTCGCCTTTTCCACTTATTTTTATTTTTGATTTATTTTTGATTTATTTTGTCAATTTAAAAAAAATACGCATCGTGCTGTGCTGTTTGTGTTTGCTTGAGTGCATTCGCGCGCTCTCGCTTTCTCCACTTTACAATTTTTTTGTTATTATTTATCTATTCCTGAGAGTTTATCTTATTTTTTATTTGTTTATTTAAATGAAGTCGACCAGTTGCCTGCCCTTCCTTCCATTATCCGTCACCGAGACAAACTGAACAAAGTTCTGAGGTCGACCTTGTAAAGATAAGGATTCAGGTCTGTCTGCTGTTTACCTTTGCTCCTGCGCGCACTGCCCTTCTCTCCACATTTATGTGTTTGTTTGTTTGTCTATCTAATCTTTTGGGTTTTTATTTCTAATGAGGTCGACCAGTTGTCTATTTATTATTTTTTTTACTACGCATCAAGCTGCGCTGCTTGTCTTTGCTCCTGTGTGCTCGCGCACTCTCGCCTTTTCCACTTATTTTTATTTTTGATTTATTTTTGATTTATTTTGTCAATTTCAAAAAAACATACGCATCGTGCTGTGCTGTTTGTGTTTGCTTGAGTGCATTCGCGCGCTCTCGCTTTCTCCACTTTACAATTTTTTTGTTATTATTTATCTATTCCTGAGAGTTTATCTTATTTTTTATTTGTTTATTTAAATGAAGTCGACCAGTTGCCTGCCCTTCCTTCCATTATCCGTCACCGAGACAAACTGAACAAAGTTCTGAGGTCGACCTTGTAAAGATAAGGATTCAGGTCTGTCTGCTGTTTACCTTTGCTCCTGCGCGCACTGCCCTTCTCTCCACATTTATGTGTTTGTTTGTTTGTCTATCTAATCTTTTGGGTTTTTATTTCTAATGAGGTCGACCAGTTGTCTATTTATTATTTTTTTTACTACGCATCAAGCTGCGCTGCTTGTCTTTGCTCCTGTGTGCTCGCGCACTCTCGCCTTTTCCACTTATTTTTATTTTTGATTTATTTTTGATTTATTTTGTCAATTTAAAAAAAAATACGCATCGTGCTGTGCTGTTTGTGTTTGCTTGAGTGCATTCGCGCGCTCTCGCTTTCTCCACTTTACAATTTTTTTGTTATTATTTATCTATTCCTGAGAGTTTATCTTATTTTTTATTTGTTTATTTAAATGAAGTCGACCAGTTGCCTGCCCTTCCTTCCATTATCCGTCACCGAGACAAACTGAACAAAGTTCTGAGGTCGACCTTGTAAAGATAAGGATTCAGGTCTGTCTGCTGTTTACCTTTGCTCCTGCGCGCACTGCCCTTCTCTCCACATTTATGTGTTTGTTTGTTTGTCTATCTAATCTTTTGGGTTTTTATTTCTAATGAGGTCGACCAGTTGTCTATTTATTATTTTTTTTACTACGCATCAAGCTGCGCTGCTTGTCTTTGCTCCTGTGTGCTCGCGCACTCTCGCCTTTTCCACTTATTTTTATTTTTGATTTATTTTTGATTTATTTTGTCAATTTTAAAAAAATACGCATCGTGCTGTGCTGTTTGTGTTTGCTTGAGTGCATTCGCGCGCTCTCGCTTTCTCCACTTTACAATTTTTTTGTTATTATTTATCTATTCCTGAGAGTTTATCTTATTTTTTATTTGTTTATTTAAATGAAGTCGACCAGTTGCCTGCCCTTCCTTCCATTATCCGTCACCGAGACAAACTGAACAAAGTTCTGAGGTCGACCTTGTAAAGATAAGGATTCAGGTCTGTCTGCTGTTTACCTTTGCTCCTGCGCGCACTGCCCTTCTCTCCACATTCATGTGTTTGTTTGTTTGTCTATCTAATCTTTTGGGTTTTTATTTCTAATGAGGTCGACCAGTTGTCTATTTATTATTTTTTTTACTACGCATCAAGCTGCGCTGCTTGTCTTTGCTCCTGTGTGCTCGCGCACTCTCGCCTTTTCCACTTATTTTTATTTTTGATTTATTTTTGATTTATTTTGTCAATTTTAAAAAAAATACGCATCGTGCTGTGCTGTTTGTGTTTGCTTGAGTGCATTCGCGCGCTCTCGCTTTCTCCACTTTACAATTTTTTGTTATTATTTATCTATTCCTGAGAGTTTATCTTATTTTTTATTTGTTTATTTAAATGAAGTCGACCAGTTGCCTGCCCTTCCTTCCATTATCCGTCACCGAGACAAACTGAACAAAGTTCTGAGGTCGACCTTGTAAAGATAAGGATTCAGGTCTGTCTGCTGTTTACCTTTGCTCCTGCGCGCACTGCCCTTCTCTCCACATTCATGTGTTTGTTTGTTTGTCTATCTAATCTTTTGGGTTTTTATTTCTAATGAGGTCGACCAGTTGTCTATTTATTATTTTTTTTACTACGCATCAAGCTGCGCTGCTTGTCTTTGCTCCTGTGTGCTCGCGCACTCTCGCCTTTTCCACTTATTTTTATTTTTGATTTATTTTGATTTATTTTGTCAATTTAACAAAAAAATACGCATCGTGCTGTGCTGTTTGTGTTTGCTTGAGTGCATTCGCGCGCTCTCGCTTTCTCCACTTTACAATTTTTTGTTATTATTTATCTATTCCTGAGAGTTTATCTTATTTTTTATTTGTTTATTTAAATGAAGTCGACCAGTTGCCTGCCCTTCCTTCCATTATCCGTCACCGAGACAAACTGAACAAAGTTCTGAGGTCGACCTTGTAAAGATAAGGATTCAGGTCTGTCTGCTGTTTACCTTTGCTCCTGCGCGCACTGCCCTTCTCTCCACATTTATGTGTTTGTTTGTTTGTCTATCTAATCTTTTGGGTTTTTATTTCTAATGAGGTCGACCAGTTGTCTATTTATTATTTTTTTTACTACGCATCAAGCTGCGCTGCTTGTCTTTGCTCCTGTGTGCTCGCGCACTCTCGCCTTTTCCACTTATTTTATTTTTGATTTATTTTTGATTTATTTTGTCAATTTTAAAAAAAAAATACGCATCGTGCTGTGCTGTTTGTGTTTGCTTGAGTGCATTCGCGCGCTCTCGCTTTCTCCACTTTACAATTTTTTTGTTATTATTTATCTATTCCTGAGAGTTTATCTTATTTTTTATTTGTTTATTTAAATGAAGTCGACCAGTTGCCTGCCCTTCCTTCCATTATCCGTCACCGGAGACAAACTGAACAAAGTTCTGAGGTCGACCTTGTAAAGATAAGGATTCAGGTCTGTCTGCTGTTTACCTTTGCTCCTGCGCGCACTGCCCTTCTCTCCACATTTATGTGTTTGTTTGTTTGTCTATCTAATCTTTTGGGTTTTTATTTCTAATGAGGTCGACCAGTTGTCTATTTATTATTTTTTTTACTACGCATCAAGCTGCGCTGCTTGTCTTTGCTCCTGTGTGCTCGCGCACTCTCGCCTTTTCCACTTATTTTTATTTTTGATTTATTTTTGATTTATTTTGTCAATTTAAAAAAAAATACGCATCGTGCTGTGCTGTTTGTGTTTGCTTGAGTGCATTCGCGCGCTCTCGCTTTCTCCACTTTACAATTTTTTGTTATTATTTATCTATTCCTGAGAGTTTATCTTATTTTTTATTTGTTTATTTAAATGAAGTCGACCAGTTGCCTGCCCTTCCTTCCATTATCCGTCACCGAGACAAACTGAACAAAGTTCTGAGGTCGACCTTGTAAAGATAAGGATTCAGGTCTGTCTGCTGTTTACCTTTGCTCCTGCGCGCACTGCCCTTCTCTCCACATTTATGTGTTTGTTTGTTTGTCTATCTAATCTTTTGGGTTTTTATTTCTAATGAGGTCGACCAGTTGTCTATTTATTATTTTTTTTACTACGCATCAAGCTGCGCTGCTTGTCTTTGCTCCTGTGTGCTCGCGCACTCTCGCCTTTTCCACTTATTTTTATTTTTGATTTATTTTTGATTTATTTTGTCAATTTTAACAAAAAAATACGCATCGTGCTGTGCTGTTTGTGTTTGCTAGAGTGCATTCGCGCGCTCTCGCTTTCTCCACTTTACAATTTTTTTGTTATTATTTATCTATTCCTGAGAGTTTATCTTATTTTTTATTTGTTTATTTAAATGAAGTCGACCAGTTGCCTGCCCTTCCTTCCATTATCCGTCACCGAGACAAACTGAACAAAGTTCTGAGGTCGACCTTGTAAAGAAAAGGATTCAGGTCTGTCTGCTGTTTACCTTTGCTCCTGCGCACACTGTCCTTCTCTCCACATTTATGTGTTTGTTTGTTTGTCTATCTAATCTTTTGGGTTTTTATTTCTAATGAGGTCGACCAGTTGTCTATTTATTATTTTATTTACTACGCATCAAGCTGCGCTGCTTGTGTTTGCTCCTGTGTGCTCGCGCACTCTCGCCTTTTCCACTTATTTTTATTTTTGATTTATTTTTGATTTATTTTGTCAATTTTTTTAAAAAAATACGCATCGTGCTGTGCTGTTTATGTTTGCTTGAGTGCATTCGCGCGCTCTCGCTTTCTCCACTTTACAATTTTTTGTTATTATTTATCTATTCCTGAGAGTTTATCTTATTTTTTATTTGTTTATTTAAATGAAGTCGACCAGTTGCCTGCCCTTCCTTCCATTATCCGTCACCGCGACAAACTGAACAAAGTTCTGAGGTCGACCTTGTAAAGATAAGGATTCAGGTCTGTCTGCTTTTTCCCTTTGCTCCTGCGCGCACTGCCCTTCTCTCCACATTTATGTGTTTGTTTGTTTGTCTATCTAATCTTTTGGGTTTTTATTTCTAATGAGGTCGACCAGTTTTCTATTTATTATTTTTTTTACTACGCATCAAGCTGCGCTGCTTGTCTTTGCTCCTGTGTGCTCGCACACTCTCGCCTTTTCCACTTATTTTTATTTTTGATTTATTTTTGATTTATTTTGTCAATTTAAAAAAAAATACGCATCGTGCTGTGCTGTTTGTGTTTGCTTGAGTGCATTCGCGCGCTCTCGCTTTCTCCACTTTACAATTTTTTGTTATTATTTATCTATTCCTGAGAGTTTATCTTATTTTTTATTTGTTTATTTAAATGAAGTCGACCAGTTGCCTGCCCTTCCTTCCATTATCCGTCACCGAGACAAACTGAACAAAGTTCTGAGGTCGACCTTGTAAAGATAAGGATTCAGGTCTGTCTGCTGTTTACCTTTGCTCCTGCGCGCACTGCCCTTCTCTCCACATTTATGTGTTTGTTTGTTTGTCTATCTAATCTTTTGGGTTTTTATTTCTAATGAGGTCGACAAGTTGTCTATTTATTATTTTTTTACTACGCATCAAGCTGCGCTGCTTGTCTTTGCTCCTGTGTGCTCGCGCACTCTCGCCTTTTCCACTGATTTTTATTTTTGATTTATTTTTGATTTATTTTGTCAATTTAAAAAAAAATACGCATCGTGCTGTGCTGTTTGTGTTTGCTTGAGTGCATTCGCGCGCTCTCGCTTTCTCCACTTTACAATTTTTTGTTATTATTTATCTATTCCTGAGAGTTTATCTTATTTTTTATTTGTTTATTTAAATGAAGTCGACCAGTTGCCTGCCCTTCCTTCCATTATCCGTCACCGAGACAAACTGCACAAAGTTCTGAGGTCGACCTTGTAAAGAAAAGGATTCAGGTCTGTCTGCTGTTTACCTTTTCCCCTCGCGCACTGCCCTTCTCTCCACATTTATGTGTTTGTTTGTTTGTCTATCTAATCTTTTGGGTTTTTATTTCTAATGAGGTCGACCAGTTGTCTATTTATTATTTTATTTACTACGCATCAAGCTGCGCTGCTTGTGTTTGCTCCTGTGTGCTCGCGCACTCTCGCCTTTTCCACTTATTTTTATTTTTGATTTATTTTTGATTTATTTTGTCAATTTTTTTAAAAAAATACGCATCGTGCTGTGCTGTTTATGTTTGCTTGAGTGCATTCGCGCGCTCTCGCTTTCTCCACTTTACAATTTTTTGTTATTATTTATCTATTCCTGAGAGTTTATCTTATTTTTTATTTGTTTATTTAAATGAAGTCGACCAGTTGCCTGCCCTTCCTTCCATTATCCGTCACCGTGACAAACTGAACAAATTTTGAGGTCGACCTTGTAAAGATAAGGATTCAGGTCTGTCTGCTTTTTCCCTATGCTCCTGCGCGCACTGCCCTTCTCTCCACATTTATGTGTTTGTTTGTTTGTCTATCTAATCTTTTGGGTTTTTATTTCTAATGAGGTCGACCAGTTTTCTATTTATTATTTTTTTTACTACGCATCAAGCTGCGCTGCTTGTCTTTGCTCCTGTGTGCTCGCGCACTCTCGCCTTTTCCACTTATTTTTATTTTTGATTTATTTTGTCAATTTAAAAAAAAATACGCATCGTGCTGTGCTGTTTGTGTTTGCTTGAGTGCATTCGCGCGCTCTCGCTTTCTCCACTTTACAATTTTTTGTTATTATTTATCTATTCCTGAGAGTTTATCTTATTTTTTATTTGTTTATTTAAATGAAGTCGACCAGTTGCCTGCCCTTCCTTCCATTATCCGTCACCGAGACAAACTGAACAAAGTTCTGAGGTCGACCTTGTAAAGATAAGGATTCAGGTCTGTCTGCTGTTTACCTTTGCTCCTGCGCGCACTGCCCTTCTCTCCACATTTATGTGTTTGTTTGTTTGTCTATCTAATCTTTTGGGTTTTTATTTCTAATGAGGTCGACCAGTTGTCTATTTATTATTTTTTTACTACGCATCAAGCTGCGCTGCTTGTCTTTGCTCCTGTGTGCTCGCGCACTCTCGCCTTTTCCACTTATTTTTATTTTTGATTTATTTTTGATTTATTTTGTCAATTTAAAAAAAAATACGCATCGTGCTGTGCTGTTTGTGTTTGCTTGAGTGCATTCGCGCGCTCTCGCTTTCTCCACTTTACAATTTTTTTGTTATTATTTATCTATTCCTGAGAGTTTATCTTATTTTTTATTTGTTTATTTAAATGAAGTCGACCAGTTGCCTGCCCTTCCTTCCATTATCCGTCACCGAGACAAACTGAACAAAGTTCTGAGGTCGACCTTGTAAAGATAAGGATTCAGGTCTGTCTGCTGTTTACCTTTGCTCCTGCGCGCACTGCCCTTCTCTCCACATTTATGTGTTTGTTTGTTTGTCTATCTAATCTTTTGGGTTTTTATTTCTAATGAGGTCGACCAGTTGTCTATTTATTATTTTTTTTACTACGCATCAAGCTGCGCTGCTTGTCTTTGCTCCTGTGTGCTCGCGCACTCTCGCCTTTTCCACTTATTTTTATTTTTGATTTATTTTTGATTTATTTTGTCAATTTAAAAAAAAATACGCATCGTGCTGTGCTGTTTGTGTTTGCTTGAGTGCATTCGCGCGCTCTCGCTTTCTCCACTTTACAATTTTTTGTTATTATTTATCTATTCCTGAGAGTTTATCTTATTTTTTATTTGTTTATTTAAATGAAGTCGACCAGTTGCCTGCCCTTCCTTCCATTATCCGTCACCGCGACAAACTGAACAAAGTTCTGAGGTCGACCTTGTAAAGATAAGGATTCAGGTCTGTCTGCTTTTTCCCTTTGCTCCTGCGCCGCACTGCCCTTCTCTCCACATTTATGTGTTTGTTTGTTTGTCTATCTAATCTTTTGGGTTTTTATTTCTAATGAGGTCGACCAGTTTTCTATTTATTATTTTTTTTACTACGCATCAAGCTGCGCTGCTTGTCTTTGCTCCTGTGTGCTCGCGCACTCTCGCCTTTTCCACTTATTTTTATTTTTGATTTATTTTTGATTTATTTTGTCAATTTAAAAAAATACGCATCGTGCTGTGCTGTTTGTGTTTGCTTGAGTGCATTCGCGCGCTCTCGCTTTCTCCACTTTACAATTTTTTATTATTTATCTATTCCTGAGAGTTTATCTTATTTTTTATTTGTTTATTTAAATGAAGTCGACCAGTTGCCTGCCCTTCCTTCCATTATCCGTCACCGTGACAAACTGAACAAAGTTCTGAGGTCGACCTTGTAAAGATAAGGATTCAGGTCTGTCTGCTGTTTACCTTTGCTCCTGCGCGCACTGCCCTTCTCTCCACATTTATGTGTTTGTTTGTTTGTCTATCTAATCTTTTGGGTTTTTATTTCTAATGAGGTCGATCAGTTGTCTATTTATTATTTTTTTTACTACGCATCAAGCTGCGCTGCTTGTCTTTGCTCCTGTGTGCTCGCGCACTCTCGCCTTTTCCACTTATTTTTATTTTTGATTTATTTTTTATTTATTTTGTCAATTTAAAAAAAAATACGCATCGTGCTGTGCTGTTTGTGTTTGCTAGAGTGCATTCGCGCGCTCTCGCTTTCTCCACTTTACAATTTTTTTGTTATTATTTATCTATTCCTGAGAGTTTATCTTATTTTTTATTTGTTTATTAAATGAAGTCGACCAGTTGCCTGCCCTTCCTTCCATTATCCGTCACCGAGACAAACTGAACAAAGTTCTGAGGTCGACCTTGTAAAGAAGGATTCAGGTCTGTCTGCTGTTTACCTTTGCTCCTGCGCGCACTGCCCTTCTCTCCACATTTATGTGTTTGTTTGTTTGTCTATCTAATCTTTTGGGTTTTTATTTCTAATGAGGTCGACCAGTTGTCTATTTATTATTTTTTTTACTACGCATCAAGCTGCGCTGCTTGTCTTTGCTCCTGTGTGCTCGCGCACTCTCGCCTTTTCCACTTATTTTTATTTTTGATTTATTTTTGATTTATTTTGTCAATTTTAAAAAAAAATACGCATCGTGCTGTGCTGTTTGTGTTTGCTTGAGTGCATTCGCGCGCTCTCGCTTTCTCCACTTTACAATTTTTTTGTTATTATTTATCTATTCCTGAGAGTTTATCTTATTTTTTATTTGTTTATTTAAATGAAGTCGACCAGTTGCCTGCCCTTCCTTCCATTATCCGTCACCGAGACAAACTGAACAAAGTTCTGAGGTCGACCTTGTAAAGATAAGGATTCAGGTCTGTCTGCTGTTTACCTTTGCTCCTGCGCGCACTGTCCTTCTCTCCACATTTATGTGTTTGTTTGTTTGTCTATCTAATCTTTTGGGTTTTTATTTCTAATGAGGTCGACCAGTTGTCTATTTATTATTTTTTTTACTACGCATCAAGCTGCGCTGCTTGTCTTTGCTCCTGTGTGCTCGCGCACTCTCGCCTTTTCCACTTATTTTTATTTTTGATTTATTTTTGATTTATTTTGTCAATTTTAACAAAAAAATACGCATCGTGCTGTGCTGTTTGTGTTTGCTTGAGTGCATTCGCGCGCTCTCGCTTTCTCCACTTTACAATTTTTTTTGTTATTATTTATCTATTCCTGAGAGTTTATCTTATTTTTTATTTGTTTATTTAAATGAAGTCGACCAGTTGCCTGCCCTTCCTTCCATTATCCGTCACCGAGACAAACTGAACAAAGTTCTGAGGTCGACCTTGTAAAGATAAGGATTCAGGTCTGTCTGCTGTTTACCTTTGCTCCTGCGCGCACTGCCCTTCTCTCCACATTTATGTGTTTGTTTGTTTGTCTATCTAATCTTTTGGGTTTTTATTTCTAATGAGGTCGACCAGTTGTCTATTTATTATTTTTTTTACTACGCATCAAGCTGCGCTGCTTGTCTTTGCTCCTGTGTGCTCGCGCACTCTCGCCTTTTCCACTTATTTTTATTTTTGATTTATTTTTGATTTATTTTGTCAATTTTAAAAAAAAATACGCATCGTGCTGTGCTGTTTGTGTTTGCTTGAGTGCATTCGCGCGCTCTCGCTTTCTCCACTTTACAATTTTTTTGTTATTATTTATCTATTCCTGAGAGTTTATCTTATTTTTTATTTGTTTATTTAAATGAAGTCGACCAGTTGCCTGCCCTTCCTTCCATTATCCGTCACCGAGACAAACTGAACAAAGTTCTGAGGTCGACCTTGTAAAGATAAGGATTCAGGTCTGTCTGCTGTTTACCTTTGCTCCTGCGCGCACTGCCCTTCTCTCCACATTTATGTGTTTGTTTGTTTGTCTATCTAATCTTTTGGGTTTTTATTTCTAATGAGGTCGACCAGTTGTCTATTTATTATTTTTTTTACTACGCATCAAGCTGCGCTGCTTGTCTTTGCTCCTGTGTGCTCGCGCACTCTCGACCTTTTCCACTTATTTTTATTTTTGATTTATTTTGTCAATTTAAAAAAAATACGCATCGTGCTGTGCTGTTTGTGTTTGCTTGAGTGCATTCGCGCGCTCTCGCTTTCTCCACTTTACAATTTTTTGTTATTATTTATCTATTCCTGAGAGTTTATCTTATTTTTTATTTGTTTATTTAAATGAAGTCGACCAGTTGCCTGCCCTTCCTTCCATTATCCGTCACCGAGACAAACTGAACAAAGTTCTGAGGTCGACCTTGTAAAGATAAGGATTCAGGTCTGTCTGCTGTTTACCTTTGCTCCTGCGCGCACTGCCCTTCTCTCCACATTTATGTGTTTGTTTGTTTGTCTATCTAATCTTTTGGGTTTTTATTTCTAATGAGGTCGACCAGTTGTCTATTTATTATTATTTTTACTACGCATCAAGCTGCGCTGCTTGTCTTTGCTCCTGTGTGCTCGCGCACTCTCGCCTTTTCCACTTATTTTTATTTTTGATTTATTTTTGATTTATTTTGTCAATTTTAAAAAAAAATACGCATCGTGCTGTGCTGTTTGTGTTTGCTTGAGTGCATTCGCGCGCTCTCGCTTTCTCCACTTTACAATTTTTTTGTTATTATTTATCTATTCCTGAGAGTTTATCTTATTTTTTATTTGTTTATTTAAATGAAGTCGACCAGTTGCCTGCCCTTCCTTCCATTATCCGTCACCGAGACAAACTGAACAAAGTTCTGAGGTCGACCTTGTAAAGATAAGGATTCAGGTCTGTCTGCTGTTTACCTTTGCTCCTGCGCGCACTGCCCTTCTCTCCACATTTATGTGTTTGTTTGTTTGTCTATCTAATCTTTTGGGTTTTTATTTCTAATGAGGTCGACCAGTTGTCTATTTATTATTTTTTTTACTACGCATCAAGCTGCGCTGCTTGTCTTTGCTCCTGTGTGCTCGCGCACTCTCGCCTTTTCCACTTATTTTTTTTTGATTTATTTTTGATTTATTTTGTCAATTTAACAAAAAAATACGCATCGTGCTGTGCTGTTTGTGTTTGCTTGAGTGCATTCGCGCGCTCTCGCTTTCTCCACTTTACAAATTTTGTTATTATTTATCTATTCCTGAGAGTTTATCTTATTTTTTATTTGTTTATTTAAATGAAGTCGACCAGTTGCCTGCCCTTCCTTCCATTATCCGTCACCGAGACAAACTGAACAAAGTTCTGAGGTCGACCTTGTAAAGATAAGGATTCAGGTCTGTCTGCTGTTTACCTATGCTCCTGCGCGCACTGCCCTTCTCTCCACATTTATGTGTTTGTTTGTTTGTCTATCTAATCTTTTGGGTTTTTATTTCTAATGAGGTCGACCAGTTGTCTATTTATTATTTTTTTTTACTACGCATCAAGCTGCGCTGCTTGTCTTTGCTCCTGTGTGCTCGCGCACTCTCGCCTTTTCCACTTATTTTTATTTTTGATTTATTTTTGATTTATTTTGTCAATTTTAAAAAAATACGCATCGTGCTGTGCTGTTTGTGTTTGCTTGAGTGCATTCGCGCGCTCTCGCTTTCTCCACTTTACAATTTTTTTGTTATTATTTATCTATTCCTGAGAGTTTATCTTATTTTTTATTTGTTTATTTAAATGAAGTCGACCAGTTGCCTGCCCTTCCTTCCATTATCCGTCACCGAGACAAACTGAACAAAGTTCTGAGGTCGACCTTGTAAAGATAAGGATTCAGGTCTGTCTGCTGTTTACCTTTGCTCCTGCGCGCACTGCCCTTCTCTCCACATTTATGTGTTTGTTTGTTTGTCTATCTAATCTTTTGGGTTTTTATTTCTAATGAGGTCGACCAGTTGTCTATTTATTATTTTTTTTACTACGCATCAAGCTGCGCTGCTTGTCTTTGCTCCTGTGTGCTCGCGCACTCTCGCCTTTTCCACTTATTTTATTTTTGATTTATTTTTGATTTATTTTGTCAATTTTAAAAAAAAATACGCATCGTGCTGTGCTGTTTGTGTTTGCTTGAGTGCATTCGCGCGCTCTCGCTTTCTCCACTTTACAATTTTTTTGTTATTATTTATCTATTCCTGAGAGTTTATCTTATTTTTTATTTGTTTATTTAAATGAAGTCGACCAGTTGCCTGCCCTTCCTTCCATTATCCGTCACCGAGACAAACTGAACAAAGTTCTGAGGTCGACCTTGTAAAGATAAAGGATTCAGGTCTGTCTGCTGTTTACCTTTGCTCCTGCGCGCACTGCCTTCTCTCCACATTTATGTGTTTGTTTGTTTGTCTATCTAATCTTTTGGGTTTTTATTTCTAATGAGGTCGACCAGTTGTCTATTTATTATTTTATTTACTACGCATCAAGCTGCGCTGCTTGTGTTTGCTCCTGTGTGCTCGCGCACTCTCGCCTTTTCCACTTATTTTTATTTTTGATTTATTTTGTCAATTTAAAAAAAATACGCATCGTGCTGTGCTGTTTGTGTTTGCTTGAGTGCATTCGCGCGCTCTCGCTTTCTCCACTTTACAATTTTTTGTTATTATTTATCTATTCCTGAGAGTTTATCTTATTTTTTATTTGTTTATTTAAATGAAGTCGACCAGTTGCCTGCCCTTCCTTCCATTATCCGTCACCGAGACAAACTGAACAAAGTTCTGAGGTCGACCTTGTAAAGATAAGGATTCAGGTCTGTCTGCTGTTTACCTTTGCTCCTGCGCGCACTGCCCTTCTCTCCACATTTATGTGTTTGTTTGTTTGTCTATCTAATCTTTTGGGTTTTTATTTCTAATGAGGTCGACCAGTTGTCTATTTATTATTTTTTTTACTACGCATCAAGCTGCGCTGCTTGTCTTTGCTCCTGTGTGCTCGCGCACTCTCGCCTTTTCCACTTATTTTTATTTTTGATTTATTTTTGATTTATTTTGTCAATTTAAAAAAAAATACGCATCGTGCTGTGCTGTTTGTGTTTGCTTGAGTGCATTCGCGCGCTCTCGCTTTCTCCACTTTACAATTTTTTGTTATTATTTATCTATTCCTGAGAGTTTATCTTATTTTTTATTTGTTTATTTAAATGAAGTCGACCAGTTGCCTGCCCTTCCTTCCATTATCCGTCACCGAGACAAACTGAACAAAGTTCTGAGGTCGACCTTGTAAAGATAAGGATTCAGGTCTGTCTGCTGTTTACCTTTGCTCCTGCGCGCACTGCCCTTCTCTCCACATTTATGTGTTTGTTTGTTTGTCTATCTAATCTTTTGGGTTTTTATTTCTAATGAGGTCGACCAGTTGTCTATTTATTATTTTTTTTACTACGCATCAAGCTGCGCTGCTTGTCTTTGCTCCTGTGTGCTCGCGCACTCTCGCCTTTTCCACTTATTTTTATTTTTGATTTATTTTTGATTTATTTTGTCAATTTAAAAAAAAATACGCATCGTGCTGTGCTGTTTGTGTTTGCTTGAGTGCATTCGCGCGCTCTCGCTTTCTCCACTTTACAATTTTTTTGTTATTATTTATCTATTCCTGAGAGTTTATCTTATTTTTTATTTGTTTATTTAAATGAAGTCGACCAGTTGCCTGCCCTTCCTTCCATTATCCGTCACCGAGACAAACTGAACAAAGTTCTGAGGTCGACCTTGTAAAGAAAGGATTCAGGTCTGTCTGCTGTTTACCTTTGCTCCTGCGCGCACTGCCCTCTCCACATTTATGTGTTTGTTTGTTTGTCTATCTAATCTTTTGGGTTTTTATTTCTAATGAGGTCGACCAGTTGTCTATTTATTATTTTTTTTACTACGCATCAAGCTGCGCTGCTTGTCTTTGCTCCTGTGTGCTCGCGCACTCTCGCCTTTTCCACTTATTTTTATTTTTGATTTATTTTTGATTTATTTTGTCAATTTAAAAAAATACGCATCGTGCTGTGCTGTTTGTGTTTGCTTGAGTGCATTCGCGCGCTCTCGCTTTCTCCACTTTACAATTTTTTTGTTATTATTTATCTATTCCTGAGAGTTTATCTTATTTTTTATTTGTTTATTTAAATGAAGTCGACCAGTTGCCTGCCCTTCCTTCCATTATCCGTCACCGAGACAAACTGAACAAAGTTCTGAGGTCGACCTTGTAAAGATAAGGATTCAGGTCTGTCTGCTGTTTACCTTTGCTCCTGCGCGCACTGCCCTTCTCTCCACATTTATGTGTTTGTTTGTTTGTCTATCTAATCTTTTGGGTTTTTATTTCTAATGAGGTCGACCAGTTGTCTATTTATTATTTTTTTTACTACGCATCAAGCTGCGCTGCTTGTCTTTGCTCCTGTGTGCTCGCGCACTCTCGCCTTTTCCACTTATTTTTATTTTTGATTTATTTTTTATTTATTTTGTCAATTTAAAAAAAAATACGCATCGTGCTGTGCTGTTTGTGTTTGCTTGAGTGCATTCGCGCGCTCTCGCTTTCTCCACTTTACAATTTTTTTGTTATTATTTATCTATTCCTGAGAGTTTATCTTATTTTTTATTTGTTTATTTAAATGAAGTCGACCAGTTGCCTGCCCTTCCTTCCATTATCCGTCACCGAGACAAACTGAACAAAGTTCTGAGGTCGACCTTGTAAAGATAAGGATTCAGGTCTGTCTGCTGTTTACCTTTGCTCCTGCGCGCACTGCCCTTCTCTCCACATTTATGTGTTTGTTTGTTTGTCTATCTAATCTTTTGGGTTTTTATTTCTAATGAGGTCGACCAGTTGTCTATTTATTATTTTTTTTACTACGCATCAAGCTGCGCTGCTTGTCTTTGCTCCTGTGTGCTCGCGCACTCTCGCCTTTTCCACTTATTTTTATTTTTGATTTATTTTGTCAATTTAAAAAAAATACGCATCGTGCTGTGCTGTTTGTGTTTGCTTGAGTGCATTCGCGCGCTCTCGCTTTCTCCACTTTACAATTTTTTGTTATTATTTATCTATTCCTGAGAGTTTATCTTATTTTTTATTTGTTTATTTAAATGAAGTCGACCAGTTGCCTGCCCTTCCTTCCATTATCCGTCACCGAGACAAACTGAACAAAGTTCTGAGGTCGACCTTGTAAAGATAAGGATTCAGGTCTGTCTGCTGTTTACCTTTGCTCCTGCGCGCACTGCCCTTCTCTCCACATTTATGTGTTTGTTTGTTTGTCTATCTAATCTTTTGGGTTTTTATTTCTAATGAGGTCGCCCAGTTGTCTATTTATTATTTTTTTTTACTACGCATCAAGCTGCGCTGCTTGTCTTTGCTCCTGTGTGCTCGCGCACTCTCGCCTTTTCCACTTATTTTTATTTTTGATTTATTTTTGATTTATTTTGTCAATTTAAAAAAAAATACGCATCGTGCTGTGCTGTTTGTGTTTGCTTGAGTGCATTCGCGCGCTCTCGCTTTCTCCACTTTACAATTTTTTTGTTATTATTTATCTATTCCTGAGAGTTTATCTTATTTTTTATTTGTTTATTTAAATGAAGTCGACCAGTTGCCTGCCCTTCCTTCCATTATCCGTCACCGAGACAAACTGAACAAAGTTCTGAGGTCGACCTTGTAAAGATAAGGATTCAGGTCTGTCTGCTGTTTACCTTTGCTCCTGCGCGCACTGCCCTTCTCTCCACATTTATGTGTTTGTTTGTTTGTCTATCTAATCTTTTGGGTTTTTATTTCTAATGAGGTCGACCAGTTGTCTATTTATTATTTTTTTTACTACGCATCAAGCTGCGCTGCTTGTCTTTGCTCCTGTGTGCTCGCGCACTCTCGCCTTTTCCACTTATTTTTATTTTTGATTTATTTTGATTTATTTTGTCAATTTTAAAAAAAATACGCATCGTGCTGTGCTGTTTGTGTTTGCTTGAGTGCATTCGCGCGCTCTCGCTTTCTCCACTTTACAATTTTTTTGTTATTATTTATCTATTCCTGAGAGTTTATCTTATTTTTTATTTGTTTATTTAAATGAAGTCGACCAGTTGCCTGCCCTTCCTTCCATTATCCGTCACCGAGACAAACTGAACAAAGTTCTGAGGTCGACCTTGTAAAGATAAGGATTCAGGTCTGTCTGCTGTTTACCTTTGCTCCTGCGCGCACTGCCCTTCTCTCCACATTTATGTGTTTGTTTGTTTGTCTATCTAATCTTTTGGGTTTTTATTTCTAATGAGGTCGACCAGTTGTCTATTTATTATTTTTTTTACTACGCATCAAGCTGCGCTGCTTGTCTTTGCTCCTGTGTGCTCGCGCACTCTCGCCTTTTCCACTTATTTTTATTTTTGATTTATTTTTGATTTATTTTGTCAATTTTTAAAAAAAATACGCATCGTGCTGTGCTGTTTGTGTTTGCTTGAGTGCATTCGCGCGCTCTCGCTTTCTCCACTTTACAATTTTTTGTTATTATTTATCTATTCCTGAGAGTTTATCTTATTTTTTATTTGTTTATTTAAATGAAGTCGACCAGTTGCCTGCCCTTCCTTCCATTATCCGTCACCGAGACAAACTGAACAAAGTTCTGAGGTCGACCTTGTAAAGATAAGGATTCAGGTCTGTCTGCTGTTTACCTTTGCTCCTGCGCGCACTGCCCTTCTCTCCACATTTATGTGTTTGTTTGTTTGTCTATCTAATCTTTTGGGTTTTTATTTCTAATGAGGTCGACCAGTTGTCTATTTATTATTTTTTTTACTACGCATCAAGCTGCGCTGCTTGTCTTTGCTCCTGTGTGCTCGCGCACTCTCGCCTTTTCCACTTATTTTTATTTTTGATTTATTTTTGATTTATTTTGTCAATTTAAAAAAAATACGCATCGTGCTGTGCTGTTTGTGTTTGCTTGAGTGCATTCGCGCGCTCTCGCTTTCTCCACTTTACAATTTTTTGTTATTATTTATCTATTCCTGAGAGTTTATCTTATTTTTTATTTGTTTATTTAAATGAAGTCGACCAGTTGCCTGCCCTTCCTTCCATTATCCGTCACCGAGACAAACTGAACAAAGTTCTGAGGTCGACCTTGTAAAGATAAGGATTCAGGTCTGTCTGCTGTTTACCTTTGCTCCTGCGCGCACTGCCCTTCTCTCCACATTTATGTGTTTGTTTGTTTGTCTATCTAATCTTTTGGGTTTTTATTTCTAATGAGGTCGACCAGTTGTCTATTTATTATTTTTTTTACTACGCATCAAGCTGCGCTGCTTGTCTTTGCTCCTGTGTGCTCGCGCACTCTCGCCTTTTCCACTTATTTTTATTTTTGATTTATTTTTATTTATTTTGTCAATTTTAAAAAAAAATACGCATCGTGCTGTGCTGTTTGTGTTTGCTTGAGTGCATTCGCGCGCTCTCGCTTTCTCCACTTTACAATTTTTTTGTTATTATTTATCTATTCCTGAGAGTTTATCTTATTTTTTATTTGTTTATTTAAATGAAGTCGACCAGTTGCCTGCCCTTCCTTCCATTATCCGTCACCGAGACAAACTGAACAAAGTTCTGAGGTCGACCTTGTAAAGATAAGGATTCAGGTCTGTCTGCTCTTTACCTTTGCTCCTGCGCGCACTGCCCTTCTCTCCACATTTATGTGTTTGTTTGTTTGTCTATCTAATCTTTTGGGTTTTTATTTCTAATGAGGTCGACCAGTTGTCTATTTATTATTTTTTTTACTACGCATCAAACTGCGCTGCTTGTCTTTGCTCCTGTGTGCTCGCCCACTCTCGCCTTTTCCACTTATTTTTATTTTTGATTTATTTTGTCAATTTAAAAAAAAATACGCATCGTGCTGTGCTGTTTGTGTTTGCTTGAGTGCATTCGCGCGCTCTCGCTTTCTCCACTTTACAATTTTTTTGTTATTATTTATCTATTCCTGAGAGTTTGTCTTATTTTTTATTTGTTTATTTAAATGAAGTCGACCAGTTGCCTGCCCTTCCTTCCATTATCCGTCACCGAGACAAACTGAACAAAGTTCTGAGGTCGACCTTGTAAAGATAAGGATTCAGGTCTGTCTGCTGTTTACCTTTGCTCCTGCGCGCACTGCCCTTCTCTCCACATTTATGTGTTTGTTTGTTTGTCTATCTAATCTTTTGGGTTTTTATTTCTAATGAGGTCGACCAGTTGTCTATTTATTATTTTTTTACTACGCATCAAGCTGCGCTGCTTGTCTTTGCTCCTGTGTGCTCGCGCACTCTCGCCTTTTCCACTTATTTTTATTTTTGATTTATTTTTGATTTATTTTGTCAATTTTTTAAAAAAAAATACGCATCGTGCTGTGCTGTTTGTGTTTGCTTGAGTGCATTCGCGCGCTCTCGCTTTCTCCACTTTACAATTTTTTGTTATTATTTATCTATTCCTGAGAGTTTATCTTATTTTTTATTTGTTTATTTAAATGAAGTCGACCAGTTGCCTGCCCTTCCTTCCATTATCCGTCACCGAGACAAACTGAACAAAGTTCTGAGGTCGACCTTGTAAAGATAAGGATTCAGGTCTGTCTGCTGTTTACCTTTGCTCCTGCGCGCACTGCCCTTCTCTCCACATTTATGTGTTTGTTTGTTTGTCTATCTAATCTTTTGGGTTTTTATTTCTAATGAGGTCGACCAGTTGTCTATTTATTATTTTTTTACTACGCATCAAGCTGCGCTGCTTGTCTTTGCTCCTGTGTGCTCGCGCACTCTCGCCTTTTCCACTTATTTTTATTTTTGATTTATTTTTGATTTATTTTGTCAATTTAAAAAAATACGCATCGTGCTGTGCTGTTTGTGTTTGCTTGAGTGCATTCGCGCGCTCTCGCTTTCTCCACTTTACAATTTTTTTTTATTATTTATCTATTCCTGAGAGTTTATCTTATTTTTTATTTGTTTATTTAAATGAAGTCGACCAGTTGCCTGCCCTTCCTTCCATTATCCGTCACCGAGACAAACTGAACAAAGTTCTGAGGTCGACCTTGTAAAGATAAGGATTCAGGTCTGTCTGCTCTTTACCTTTGCTCCTGCGCGCACTGCCCTTCTCTCCACATTTATGTGTTTGTTTGTTTGTCTATCTAATCTTTTGGGTTTTTATTTCTAATGAGGTCGACCAGTTTGTCTATTTATTATTTTTTTTACTACGCATCAAGCTGCGCTGCTTGTCTTTGCTCCTGTGTGCTCGCGCACTCTCGCCTTTTCCACTTATTTTTATTTTTGATTTATTTTGTTTATTTTGTCAATTTAAAAAAAAATACGCATCGTGCTGTGCTGTTTGTGTTTGCTTGAGTGCATTCGCGCGCTCTCGCTTTCTCCACTTTACAATTTTTTTGTTATTATTTATCTATTCCTGAGAGTTTATCTTATTTTTTATTTGTTTATTTAAATGAAGTCGACCAGTTGCCTGCCCTTCCTTCCATTATCCGTCACCGAGACAAACTGAACAAAGTTCTGAGGTCGACCTTGTAAAGATAAGGATTCAGGTCTGTCTGCTGTTTACCTTTGCTCCTGCGCGCACTGCCCTTCTCTCCACATTTATGTGTTTGTTTGTTTGTCTATCTAATCTTTTGGGTTTTTATTTCTAATGAGGTCGACAGTTGTCTATTTATTATTTTTTTTACTACGCATCAAGCTGCGCTGCTTGTCTTTGCTCCTGTGTGCTCGCGCACTCTCGCCTTTTCCACTTATTTTTATTTTTGATTTATTTTTGATTTATTTTGTCAATTTAAAAAAAATACGCATCGTGCTGTGCTGTTTGTGTTTGCTTGAGTGCATTCGCGCGCTCTCGCTTTCTCCACTTTACAATTTTTTTGTTATTATTTATCTATTCCTGAGAGTTTATCTTATTTTTTATTTGTTTATTTAAATGAAGTCGACCAGTTGCCTGCCCTTCCTTCCATTATCCGTCACCGAGACAAACTGAACAAAGTTCTGAGGTCGACCTTGTAAAGATAAGGATTCAGGTCTGTCTGCTGTTTACCTTTGCTCCTGCGCGCACTGCCCTTCTCTCCACATTTATGTGTTTGTTTGTTTGTCTATCTAATCTTTTGGGTTTTTATTTCTAATGAGGTCGACCAGTTGTCTATTTATTATTTTTTTACTACGCATCAAGCTGCGCTGCTTGTCTTTGCTCCTGTGTGCTCGCGCACTCTCGCCTTTTCCACTTATTTTTATTTTTGATTTATTTTTGATTTATTTTGTCAATTTTTAAAAAAAATACGCATCGTGCTGTGCTGTTTGTGTTTGCTTGAGTGCATTCGCGCGCTCTCGCTTTCTCCACTTTACAATTTTTTGTTATTATTTATCTATTCCTGAGAGTTTATCTTATTTTTTATTTGTTTATTTAAATGAAGTCGACCAGTTGCCTGCCCTTCCTTCCATTATCCGTCACCGAGACAAACTGAACAAAGTTCTGAGGTCGACCTTGTAAAGATAAGGATTCAGGTCTGTCTGCTGTTTACCTTTGCTCCTGCGCGCACTGCCCTTCTCTCCACATTTATGTGTTTGTTTGTTTGTCTATCTAATCTTTTGGGTTTTTATTTCTAATGAGGTCGACCAGTTGTCTATTTATTATTTTTTTTACTACGCATCAAGCTGCGCTGCTTGTCTTTGCTCCTGTGTGCTCGCGCACTCTCGCCTTTTCCACTTATTTTTATTTTTGATTTATTTTTGATTTATTTTGTCAATTTAAAAAAAAATACGCATCGTGCTGTGCTGTTTGTGTTTGCTTGAGTGCATTCGCGCGCTCTCGCTTTCTCCACTTTACAATTTTTTGTTATTATTTATCTATTCCTGAGAGTTTATCTTATTTTTTATTTGTTTATTTAAATGAAGTCGACCAGTTGCCTGCCCTTCCTTCCATTATCCGTCACCGAGACAAACTGAACAAAGTTCTGAGGTCGACCTTGTAAAGATAAGGATTCAGGTCTGTCTGCTGTTTACCTTTGCTCCTGCGCGCACTGCCCTTCTCTCCACATTTATGTGTTTGTTTGTTTGTCTATCTAATCTTTTGGGTTTTTATTTCTAATGAGGTCGACCAGTTGTCTATTTATTATTTTTTTTACTACGCATCAAGCTGCGCTGCTTGTCTTTGCTCCTGTGTGCTCGCGCACTCTCGCCTTTTCCACTTATTTTTATTTTTGATTTATTTTTGATTTATTTTGTCAATTTAAAAAAAATACGCATCGTGCTGTGCTGTTTGTGTTTGCTTGAGTGCATTCGCGCGCTCTCGCTTTCTCCACTTTACAATTTTTTTGTTATTATTTATCTATTCCTGAGAGTTTATCTTATTTTTTATTTGTTTATTTAAATGAAGTCGACCAGTTGCCTGCCCTTCCTTCCATTATCCGTCACCGAGACAAACTGAACAAAGTTCTGAGGTCGACCTTGTAAAGATAAGGATTCAGGTCTGTCTGCTGTTTACCTTTGCTCCTGCGCGCACTGCCCTTCTCTCCACATTTATGTGTTTGTTTGTTTGTCTATCTAATCTTTTGGGTTTTTATTTCTAATGAGGTCGACCAGTTGTCTATTTATTATTTTTTTTACTACGCATCAAGCTGCGCTGCTTGTCTTTGCTCCTGTGTGCTCGCGCACTCTCGCCTTTTCCACTTATTTTTATTTTTGATTTATTTTTGATTTATTTTGTCAATTTTAAAAAAAAATACGCATCGTGCTGTGCTGTTTGTGTTTGCTTGAGTGCATTCGCGCGCTCTCGCTTTCTCCACTTTACAATTTTTTTGTTATTATTTATCTATTCCTGAGAGTTTATCTTATTTTTTATTTGTTTATTTAAATGAAGTCGACCAGTTGCCTGCCCTTCCTTCCATTATCCGTCACCGAGACAAACTGAACAAAGTTCTGAGGTCGACCTTGTAAAGATAAGGATTCAGGTCTGTCTGCTGTTTACCTTTGCTCCTGCGCGCACTGCCCTTCTCTCCACATTTATGTGTTTGTTTGTTTGTCTATCTAATCTTTTGGGTTTTTATTTCTAATGAGGTCGACCAGTTGTCTATTTATTATTTTTTTTACTACGCATCAAGCTGCGCTGCTTGTCTTTGCTCCTGTGTGCTCGCGCACTCTCGCCTTTTCCACTTATTTTTATTTTTGATTTATTTTTTATTTATTTTGTCAATTTAAAAAAAATACGCATCGTGCTGTGCTGTTTGTGTTTGCTTGAGTGCATTCGCGCGCTCTCGCTTTCTCCACTTTACAATTTTTTTGTTATTATTTATCTATTCCTGAGAGTTTATCTTATTTTTTATTTGTTTATTTAAATGAAGTCGACCAGTTGCCTGCCCTTCCTTCATTATCCGTCACCGAGACAAACTGAACAAAGTTCTGAGGTCGACCTTGTAAAGATAAAGGATTCAGGTCTGTCTGCTGTTTACCTTTGCTCCTGCGCGCACTGCCCTTCTCTCCACATTTATGTGTTTGTTTGTTTGTCTATCTAATCTTTTGGGTTTTTATTTCTAATGAGGTCGACCAGTTGTCTATTTATTATTTTTTTTACTACGCATCAAGCTGCGCTGCTTGTCTTTGCTCCTGTGTGCTCGCGCACTCTCGCCTTTTCCACTTATTTTTATTTTTGATTTATTTTTGATTTATTTTGTCAATTTAAAAAAATACGCATCGTGCTGTGCTGTTTGTGTTTGCTTGAGTGCATTCGCGCGCTCTCGCTTTCTCCACTTTACAATTTTTTTGTTATTATTTATCTATTCCTGAGAGTTTATCTTATTTTTTATTTATTTATTTAAATGAAGTCGACCAGTTGCCTGCCCTTCCTTCCATTATCCGTCACCGAGACAAACTGAACAAAGTTCTGAGGTCGACCTTGTAAAGATAAGGATTCAGGTCTGTCTGCTGTTTACCTTTGCTCCTGCGCGCACTGCCCTTCTCTCCACATTTATGTGTTTGTTTGTTTGTCTATCTAATCTTTTGGGTTTTTATTTCTAATGAGGTCGACCAGTTGTCTATTTATTATTTTTTTTACTACGCATCAAGCTGCGCTGCTTGTCTTTGCTCCTGTGTGCTCGCGCACTCTCGCCTTTTCCACTTATTTTTATTTTTGATTTCTTTTTGATTTATTTTGTCAATTTAAAAAAAAAATACGCATCGTGCTGTGCTGTTTGTGTTTGCTTGAGTGCATTCGCGCGCTCTCGCTTTCTCCACTTTACAATTTTTTTGTTATTATTTATCTATTCCTGAGAGTTTATCTTATTTTTTATTTGTTTATTTAAATGAAGTCGACCAGTTGCCTGCCCTTCCTTCCATTATCCGTCACCGAGACAAACTGAACAAAGTTCTGAGGTCGACCTTGTAAAGATAAGGATTCAGGTCTGTCTGCTGTTTACCTTTGCTCCTGCGCGCACTGCCCTTCTCTCCACATTTATGTGTTTGTTTGTTTGTCTATCTAATCTTTTGGGTTTTTATTTCTAATGAGGTCGACCCAGTTGTCTATTTATTATTTTTTTTTACTACGCATCAAGCTGCGCTGCTTGTCTTTGCTCCTGTGTGCTCGCGCACTCTCGCCTTTTCCACTTATTTTTATTTTTGATTTATTTTGTCAATTTAAAAAAAATACGCATCGTGCTGTGTTGTTTGTGTTTGCTTGAGTGCATTCGCGCGCTCTCGCTTTCTCCACTTTACAATTTTTTTTTATTATTTATCTATTCCTGAGAGTTTATCTTATTTTTTATTTGTTTATTTAAATGAAGTCGACCAGTTGCCTGCCCTTGCTTACATTATCCGTCACCGAGACAAACGGAACAAAGTTCTGAGGTCGACCTTGTAAAGATAAGGATTCAGGTCTGTCTGCTGTTTACCTTTGCTCCTGCGCGCACTGCCCTTCTCTCCACATTTATGTGTTTGTTTGTTTCTCTATCTAATCTTTTGGGTTTTTATTTCTAATGAGGTCGACCAGTTGTCTATTTATTATTTTTTTTACTACGCATCAAGCTGCGCTGCTTGTCTTTGCTCCTGTGTGCTCGCGCACTCTCGCCTTTTCCACTTATTTTTATTTTTGATTTATTTTTGATTTATTTTGTCAATTTTTAAAAAAAATACGCATCGTGCTGTGCTGTTTGTGTTTGCTTGAGTGCATTCGCGCGCTCTCGCTTTCTCCACTTTACAATTTCTTTGTTATTATTTATCTATTCCTGAGAGTTTATCTTATTTTTTATTTGTTTATTTAAATGAAGTCGACCAGTTGCCTGCCCTTCCTTCTATTATCCGTCACCGAGACAAACTGAACAAAGTTCTGAGGTCGACCTTGTAAAGATAAGGATTCAGGTCTGTCTGCTGTTTACCTTTGCTCCTGCGCGCACTGCCCTTCTCTCCACATTTATGTGTTTGTTTGTTTGTCTATCTAATCTTTTGGGTTTTTATTTCTAATGAGGTCGACCAGTTGTCTATTTATTACTTTTTTTACTACGCATCAAGCTGCGCTGCTTGTCTTTGCTCCTGTGTGCTCGCGCACTCTCGCCTTTTCCACTTATTTTTATTTTTGATTTATTTTTGATTTATTTTGTCAATTTTTAAAAAAAATAGGCATCGTACTGTGCTGTTTGTGTTTGCTTGAGTGCATTCGCGCGCTCTCGCTTTCTCCACTTTACAATTTTTCGTTATTATTTATCTATTCCTGAGAGTTTATCTTATTTTTTATTTGTTTATTTAAATGAAGTCGACCAGTTGCCTGCCCTTCCTTCCATTACCCGTCACCGAGACAAACTGAACAAAGTTCTGAGGTCGACCTTGTAAAGATAAGGATTCAGGTCTGTCTGCTGTTTACCTTTGCTCCTGCGCGCACTGCCCTTCTCTCCACATTTATGTGTTTGTTTGTTTGTCTATCTAATCTTTTGGGTTTTTATTTCTAATGAGGTCGACCAGTTGTCTATTTATTATTTTTTTTACTACGCATCAAGCTGTGCTGCTTGTCTTTGCTCCTGAGTGCTCGCGCATTCTCTCCTTTTCCACTGATTTTTATTTTTGATTTATTTTTTATTTATTTTGTCAATTTAAAAAAAATACGCATCGTGCTGTGCTGTTTGTGTTTGCTTGAGTGCATTCGCGCGCTCTCGCTTTCTCCACTTTACAATTTTTTTGTTATTATTTATCTATTCCTGAGAGTTTATCTTATTTTTTATTTGTTTATTTAAATGAAGTCGACCAGTTGCCTGCCCTTCCTTTCATTATCCGTCACAGAGACAAACTGAACAAAGTTCTGAGGTCGACCTTGTAAAGATACGGATTCAGGTCTGTCTGCTGTTTACCTTTGCTCCTGCGCGCACTGCCCTTCTCTCCACATTTATGTGTTTGTTTATTTGTCTATCTAATCTTTTGGGTTTTTATTTCTAATGAGGTCGACCAGTTGTCTATTTATTATTTTTTTTACTACGCATCAAGCTGCGCTGCTTGTCTTTGCTCCTGTGTGCTCGCGCACTCTTGCCTTTTCCACTTATTTTTATTTTTGATTTATTTTTGATTTATTTTGTCAATTTAAAAAAAAATACGCATCGTGCTGTGCTGTTTGTGTTTGCTTGAGTGCATTCGCGCGCTCTCGCTTTCTCCACTTTACAATTTTTTTGTTATTATTTATCTATTCCTGAGAGTTTATCTTATTTTTTATTTATTTATTTAAATGAAGTCGACCAGTTGCCTGCCCTTCCTTCCATTATCTGTCACAGAGACAAACTGAACAAAGTTCTGAGGTCGACCTTGTAAAGATAAGGATTCAGGTCTGTCTGCTGTTTACCTTTGCTCCTGCGCGCACTGCCCTTCTCTCCACATTTATGTGTTTGTTTGTTTGTCTATCTAATCTTTTGGGTTTTTATTTCTAATGAGGTCGACCAGTTGTCTATTTATTATTTTTTTACTACGCATCAAGCTGCGCTGCTTGTCTTTGCTCCTGTGTGCTCGCGCACTCTCGCCTTTTCCACTTATTTTTATTTTTGATTTATTTTTGATTTATTTTGTCAATTTAAAAAAAAAATACGCATCGTGCTGTGCTGTTTGTGTTTGCTTGAGTGCATTCGCGCGCTCTCGCTTTCTCCACTCTACAATTTTTTTGTTATTATTTATCTATTCCTGAGAGTTTATCTTATTTTTTATGTGTTTATTTAAATGAAGTCGACCAGTTGCCTGCCCTTCCTTCCATTATCCGTCACCGAGACAAACTGAACAAAGTTCTGAGGTCGACCTTGTAAAGATAAGGATTCAGGTCTGTCTGCTGTTTACCTTTGCTCCTGCGCGCACTGCCCTTCTCTCCACATTATGTGTTTGTTTGTTTGTCTATCTAATCTTTTGGGTTTTTATTTCTAATGAGGTCGACCAGTTGTCTATTTATTATTTTTTTTACTACGCATCAAGCTGCGCTGCTTGTCTTTGCTCCTATGTGCTCGCGCACTCTCGCCTTTTCCACTTATTTTTATTTTTGATTTATTTTGTCAATTTAAAAAAAAAACGCATCGTGCTTTGCTGTTTGTGTTTGCTTGAGTGCATTCGCGCCCTCTCGCTTTCTCCACTTTACAATTTTTTTGTTATTATTTATCTATTCCTGAGAGTTTATCTTATTTTTTATTTGTTTATTTAAATGAAGTCGACCAGTTGCCTGCCCTTCCTTCCATTATCCGTCACCGAGACAAACTGAACAAAGTTCTGAGGTCGACCTTGTAAAGATAAGGATTCAGGTCTGTCTGCTGTTTACCTTTGCTCCTGCGCGCACTGCCCTTCTCTCCACATTTATGTGTTTGTTTGTTTGTCTATCTAATCTTTTGGGTTTTTATTTCTAATGAGGTCGACCAGTTGTCTATTTATTATTTTTTTTACTACGCATCAAGCTGCGCTGCTTGTCTTTGCTCCTGTGTGCTCTCGCACTCTCGCCTTTTCCACTTATTTTTATTTTTGATTTATTTTTGATTTATTTTTGATTTATTTTGTCCATTTAAAAAAAATACGCATCGTGCTGTGCTGTTTGTGTTTGCTTGAGTGCATTCGCGCGTTCTCGCTTTCTCCACTTTACAATTTTTTTGTTATTATTTATCTATTCCTGAGAGTTTATCTTATTTTTTATTTGTTTATTTAAATGAAGTCGACCAGTTGGCTGCCCTTCCTTCCATTATCCGTCACCGAGACAAACTGAACAAAGTTCTGAGGTCGACCGTGTAAAGATAAGGATTCAGGTCTGTCTGCTGTTTACCTTTGCTGCTGCACGCACTGCCCTTCTCTCCACATTTATGTGTTTGTTTGTTAGTCTATCTAATCTTTTGGGTTTTTATTTCTAATGAGGTCGACCAGTTGTCTATTTATTATTTTTTTTACTACGCATCAAGCTGCGCTGCTTGTCTTTGCTCCTGTGTGCTCGCGCACTCTCGCCTTTTCCACTTATTTTTATTTTTGATTTATTTTTGATTTATTTTGTCAATTTAAAAAAAAAATACGCATCGTGCTGTGCTGTTTGTGTTTGCTTGAGTGCATTCGCGCGCTCTCGCTTTCTCCACTTTACAATTTTTTTGTTATTATTTATCTATTCCTGAGAGTTTATCTTATTTTTTATTTGTTTATTTAAATGAAGTTGACCAGTTGCCTGCCCTTCCTTCCATTATCCGTCACCGAGACAAACTGAACAAAGTCCTGAGGTCGACGTTGTAAAGGTAAGGATTCAGGTCTGTCTGCTGTTTACCTTTTCTCCTGCGCGCACTGACCTTCTCTCCACATTTATGTGTTTGTTTGTTTGTCTATCTAATCTTTTGGGTTTTTATTTCTAATGAGGTCGACCAGTTGTCTATTTATTATTTTTTTTACTACGCATCAAGCTGCGCTGCTTGTCTTTGCTCCTGTGTGCTCGCGCACTCTCGCCTTTTCCACTTATTTTTATTTTTGATTTATTTTGTCAATTTAAAAAAAAAAATACGCATCGTTCTTTGCTGTTTGTGTTTGCTTGAGTGCATTCGCGCGCTCTCGCTTTCTCCACTTTACAATTTTTTTGTTATTATTTATCTATTCCTGAGAGTTTATCTTATTTTTTATTTGTTTATTTAAATGAAGTCGACCAGTTGCCTGCCCTTCCTTCCATTATCCGTCACCGAGACAAACTGAACAAAGTTCTGAGGTCGACCTTGTAAAGATAAGGATTCAGGTCTGTCTGCTGTTTACCTTTGCTCCTGCGCGCACTGCCCTTCTCTCCACATTTATGTGTTTGTTTGTTTGTCTATCTAATCTTTTGGGTTTTTATTTCTAATGAGGTCGACCAGTTGTCTATTTATTATTTTTTTTACTACGCATCAAGCTGCGCTGCTTGTCTTTGCTCCTGTGTGATTGCGCACTCTCGCCTTTTCCACTTATTTATATTTTTGATTTATTTTGTCAATTTAAAAAAAAATACGCATCGTGCTGTGCTGTTTGTGTTTGCTTGAGTGCATTCGCGCGCTCTCGCTTTCTCCACTTTACAATTTTTTTGTTATTATTTATCTATTCCTGAGAGTTTATCTTATTTTTTATTTGTTTATTTAAATGAAGTCGACCAGTAGCCTGCCCTTCCTTCCATTATCCGTCACCGAGACAAACTGATCAAAGTTCTGAGGTCGACCTTGTAAAGATAAGGATTCAGGTCTGTCTGCTGTTTACCTTTGCTCCTGCGCGCACTGCCCTTCTCTCCACATTTATGTGTTTGTTTGTTTGTCTATCTAATCTTTTGGGTTTTTTTTTCTAATGAGGTCGACCAGTTGTCTATTTATTATTTTTTTTACTACGCATCAAGCTGCGCTGCTTGTCTTTGCTCCTGTGTGCTCGCGCACTCTCGCCTTTTCCACATATTTTTATTTTTGATTTATTTTTGATTTATTATGTCAATTTAAAAAAAAATACGCATCGTGCTGTGCTGTTTGTGTTTGCTTGAGTGCATTTGCGCGCTCTCGCTTTCTCCACTTTACAATTTTTTTGTTATTATTTATCTATTCCTGAGAGTTTATCTTATTTTTTATTTGTTTATTTAAATGAAGTCGACCAGTTGCCTGCCCTTCCTTCCATTATCCGTCACCGAGACAAACTGAACAAAGTTCTGAGGTCGACCTTGTAAAGATAAGGATTCAGGTCTGTCTGCTGTTTACCTTTGCTCCTGCGCGCACTGACCTTCTCTCCACATTTATGTGTTTGTTTGTTTGTCTATCTAATCGTTTGGGTTTTTATTTCTAATGAGGTCGACCAGTTGTCTATTTATTATTTTTTTTACTACGCATCAAGCTGCGCTGCTTGTCTTTGCTCCTATGTGCTCGCGCACTCTCGCCTTTTCCACTTATTTTTATTTTTGATTTATTTTGTCAATTTTAAAAAAAAAAACGCATCGTGCTTTGCTGTTTGTGTTTGCTTGAGTGCATTCGCGCGTTCTCGCTTTCTCCACTTTACAATTTTTTTGTTATTATTTATCTATTCCTGAGAGTTTTATCTTATTTTTTATTTGTTTATTTAAATGAAGTCGATCAGTTGCCTGCCCTTCCTTCCATTATCCGTCACCGAGACAAACTGAACAAAGTTCTGAGGTCGACCTTGTAAAGATAAGGATTCAGGTCTGTCTGCTGTTTACCTTTGCTCCTGCGCGCACTGCCCTTCTCTCCACATTTATGTGTTTGTTTGTTTGTCTATCTAATCTTTTGGGTTTTTATTTCTAATGAGGTCGACCAGTTGTCTATTTATTATTTTTTTTACTACGCATCAAGCTGTGCTGCTTGTCTTTGCTCCTGTGTGCTCGCGCACTCTCGCCTTTTCCACTTATTTTTATTTTTGATTTATTTTCGATTTATTTTGTCAATTTAAAAAAAAATACGCATCGTGCTGTGCTGTTTGTGTTTGCTTGAGTGCATTCGCGCGCTCTCGCTTTCTCCACTTTACAATTTTTTTGTTATTATTTATCTATTCCTGAGAGTTTATCTTATTTTTTATTTGTTTATTTAAATGAAGTCGACCAGTTGCCTGCCCTTCCTTCCATTATCCGTCACCGAGAAAAACTGAACAAAGTTCTGAGGTCGACCTTGTAAAGATAAGGATTCAGGTCTGTCTGCTGTTTACCTTTGCTCCTGCGCGCACTGCCCTTCTCTCCACATTTATGTGTTTGTTTGTTTGTCTATCTAATCTTTTGGGTTTCTATTTCTAATGAGGTCGACCAGTTGTCTATTTATTATTTTTTTTACTACGCATCAAGCTGCGCTGCTTGTCTTTGCTCCTGTGTGCTCGCGCACTCTCGCCTTTTCCACTTATTTTTATTTTTGATTTATTTTTGATTTATTTTCTCAATTTAAAAAAAAATACGCATCGTGCTGTGCTGTTTGTGTTTGCTTGAGTGCATTCGCGCGCTCTCGCTTTCTCCACTTTACAATTTTTTTGTTATTATTTATCTATTCCTGAGAGTTTATCTTATTTTTTATTTGTTTATTTAAATGAAGTCGACCAGTTGCCTGCCCTTCCTTCCATTATCCGTCACCGAGACAAACTGAACAAAGTCCTGAGGTCGACGTTGTAAAGGTAAGGATTCAGGTCTGTCTGCTGTTTACCTTTGCTCCTGCGCGCACTGCCCTTCTCTCCACATTTATGTGTTTGTTTGTTTGTCTATCTAATCTTTTGGGTTTTTATTTCTAATGAGGTCGACCAGTTGTCTATTTATTATTTTTTTTTACTACGCATCAAGCTGCGCTGCTTGTCTTTGCTCCTGTGGGCTCGCGCCCTCTCGCCTTTTCCACTTATTTTTATTTTTGATTTATTTTTGATTTATTTGTCAATTTAAAAAAAATACGCATCGTGCTGTGCTGTTTGTGTTTGCTTGAGTGCATTCGCGCGCTCTCGCTTTCTCCACTTTACAATTTTTTTGTTATAATTTATCTATTCCTGAGAGTTTATCTTATTTTTTTATTTGTTTATTTAAATGAAGACTACCAGTTGCCTGCCCTTCCTTCCATTATCCGTCACCGAGACAAACTGAACAAAGTTCTGAGGTCGACCTTGTAAAGATAAGGATTCAGGTCTGTCTGCTGTTTACCTTTGCTCCTGCGCGCACTGACCTTCTCTCCACATTTATGTGTTTGTTTGTTTGTCTATCTAATCGTTTGGGTTTTTATTTCTAATGAGGTCGACCAGTTGTCTATTTATTATTTTTTTTACTACGCAGCAAGCTGCGCTGCTTGTCTTTGCTCCTGTGTGCTTGCGCACTCTCTCCTTTTCCACTTATTTTTATTTTTGATTTATTTTGTCAATTTAAAAAAAAAAATACGCATCGTGCTTTGCTGTTTGTGTTTGCTTGAGTGCATTTGCGCCCTCTCGCTTTCTCCACTTTACAATTTTTTTGTTATTATTTATCTATTCCTGAGAGTCTTTCTTATTTTTTATTTGTTTATTTAAATGAAGTCGACCAGTTGCCTGCCCTTCCTTCCATTATCCGTCACCGAGACAAACTGAACAAAGTTCTGAGGTCGACCTTGTAAAGATAAGGATTCAGGTCTGTCTGCTGTTTACCTTTGCTCCTGCGCGCACTGCCCTTCTCTCCACATTTATGTGTTTGTTTGTTTGTATATCTAATCTTTTGGGTTTTTATTTCTAATGAGGTCGACCAGTTGTCTATTTATTATTTTTTTTACTACGCATCAAGCTGCGCTGCTTGTCTTTGCTCCTGTGTGCTCGCGCACTCTCGCCTTTTCCACATATTTTTATTTTTGATTTATTTTTGATTTATTTTGTCAATTTAAAAAAAAATAAGCATCGTGCTGTGCTGTTTGTGTTTGCTTGAGTGCATTCGCGCGCTCTCGCTTGCTCCACTTTACAATTTTTTTGTTATTATTTATCTATTCCTGAGAGTTCATCTTATTTTTTATTGTTTATTTAAATGAAGTCGACCAGTTGCCTGCCCTTCCTTCCATTATCCGTCACCGAGACAAACTGAACAAAGTTCTGAGGTCGACCTTGTAAAGATAAGGATTCAGGTCTGTCTGCTGTTTACCTTTGCTCCTGCGCGCACTGCCCTTCTCTCCACATTTATGTGTTTGTTTGTTTGTCTATCTAATCTTTTGGGTTTTTATTTCTAATGAGGTCGACCAGTTGTCTATTTATTATTTTTTTTACTACGCATCAAGCTGCGCTGCTTGTCTTTGCTCCTATGTGCTCGCGCACTCTCGCCTTTTCCACTTATTTTTATTTTTGATTTATTTTGTCAATTTTAAAAAAAAACGCATCGTGCTTTGCTGTTTGTGTTTGCTTGAGTGCATTCGCGCGTCTCGCTTTCTCCACTTTACAATTTTTTTGTTATTATTTATCTATTCCTGAGAGTTTATCTTATTTTTTATTTGTTTATTTAAATGAAGTCGACCAGTTGCCTGCCCTTCCTTCCATTATCCGTCACCGAGACAAACTGAACAAAGTTCTGAGGTCGACCTTGTAAAGATAAGGATTCAGGTCTGTCTGCTGTTTACCTTTGCTCCTGCGCGCACTGCCCTTCTCTCCACATTTATGTGTTTGTTTGTTTGTCTATCTAATCTTTTGGGTTTTTATTTCTAATGAGGTCGACCAGTTGTCTATTATTATTTTTTTTACTACGCATCAAGCTGCGCTGCTTGTCTTTGCTCCTGTGTGCTCGCGCACTCTCGCCTTTTCCACTTATTTTTATTTTTGATTTATTTTTGATTTATTTTTGATTTATTTTGTCCATTTAAAAAAAAATACGCATCGTGCTTGCTGTTTGTGTTTGCTTGAGTGCATTCGCGCGTTCTCCGCTTTCTCCACTTTACAATTTTTTTGTTATTATTTATCTATTCCTGAGAGTTTATCTTATTTTTTATTTGTTTATTTAAATGAAGTCGACCAGTTGGCTGCCCTTCCTTCCATTATCCGTCACCGAGACAAACTGAACAAAGTTCTGAGGTCGACCGTGTAAAGATAAGGATTCAGGTCTGTCTGCTGTTTACCTTTGCTGCTGCACGCACTGCCCTTCTCTCCACATTTATGTGTTTGTTTGTTAGTCTATCTAATCTTTTGGGTTTTTATTTCTAATGAGGTCGACCAGTTGTCTATTTATTATTTTTTTTACTACGCATCAAGCTGCGCTGCTTGTCTTTGCTCCTGTGTGCTCGCGCACTCTCGCCTTTTCCACTTATTTTTATTTTTGATTTATTTTTGATTTATTTTGTCAATTTAAAAAAAAAAATACGCATCGTGCTGTGCTGTTTGTGTTTGCTTGAGTGCATTCGCGCGCTCTCGCTTTCTCCACTTTACAATTTTTTTGTTATTATTTATCTATTCCTGAGAGTTTATCTTATTTTTTATTTGTTTATTTAAATGAAGTCGACCAGTTGCCTGCCCTTCCTTCCATTATCCGTCACCGAGACAAACTGAACAAAGTCCTGAGGTCGACGTTGTAAAGGTAAGGATTCAGGTCTGTCTGCTGTTTACCTTTGCTCCTGCGCGCACTGACCTTCTCTCCACATTTATGTGTTTGTTTGTTTGTCTATCTAATCTTTGGGTTTTTATTTCTAATGAGGTCGACCAGTTGTCTATTTATTATTTTTTTTACTACGCATCAAGCTGCGCTGCTTGTCTTTGCTCCTGTGTGCTCGCGCACTCTCGCCTTTTCCACTTATTTTTATTTTTGATTTATTTTGTCAATTTAAAAAAAAAATACGCATCGTTCTTTGCTGTTTGTGTTTGCTTGAGTGCATTCGCGCGCTCTCGCTTTCTCCACTTTACAATTTTTTTGTTATTATTTATCTATTCCTGAGAGTTTATCTTATTTTTTATTTGTTTATTTAAATGAAGTCGACCAGTTGCCTGCCCTTCCTTCCATTATCCGTCACCGAGACAAACTGAACAAAGTTCTGAGGTCGACCTTGTAAAGATAAGGATTCAGGTCTGTCTGCTGTTTACCTTTGCTCCTGCGCGCACTGCCCTTCTCTCCACATTTATGTGTTTGTTTGTTTGTCTATCTAATCTTTTGGGTTTTTATTTCTAATGAGGTCGACCAGTTGTCTATTTATTATTTTTTTTACTACGCATCAAGCTGCGCTGCTTGTCTTTGCTCCTGTGTGATTGCGCACTCTCGCCTTTTCCACTTATTTATATTTTTGATTTATTTTGTCAATTTAAAAAAAAATACGCATCGTGCTGTGCTGTTTGTGTTTGCTTGAGTGCATTCGCGCGCTCTCGCTTTCTCCACTTTACAATTTTTTTGTTATTATTTATCTATTCCTGAGAGTTTATCTTATTTTTTATTTGTTTATTTAAATGAAGTCGACCAGTTGCCTGCCCTTCCTTCCATTATCCGTCACCGAGACAAACTGATCAAAGTTCTGAGGTCGACCTTGTAAAGATAAGGATTCAGGTCTGTCTGCTGTTTACCTTTGCTCCTGCGCGCACTGCCCTTCTCTCCACATTTATGTGTTTGTTTGTTTGTCTATCTAATCTTTTGGGTTTTTATTTCTAATGAGGTCGACCAGTTGTCTATTTATTATTTTTTTTACTACGCATCAAGCTGCGCTGCTTGTCTTTGCTCCTGTGTGCTCGCGCACTCTCGCCTTTTCCACATATTTTTATTTTTGATTTATTTTTGATTTATTATGTCAATTAAAAAAAAATACGCATCGTGCTGTGCTGTTTGTGTTTGCTTGAGTGCATTTGCGCGCTCTCGCTTTCTCCACTTTACAATTTTTTTGTTATTATTTATCTATTCCTGAGAGTTTATCTTATTTTTTATTTGTTTATTTAAATGAAGTCGACCAGTTGCCTGCCCTTCCTTCCATTATCCGTCACCGAGACAAACTGAACAAAGTTCTGAGGTCGACCTTGTAAAGATAAGGATTCAGGTCTGTCTGCTGTTTACCTTTGCTCCTGCGCGCACTGCCCTTCTCTCCACATTTATGTGTTTGTTTGTTTGTCTATCTAATCTTTTGGGTTTTTATTTCTAATGAGGTCGACCAGTTGTCTATTTATTATTTTTTTTACTACGCATCAAGCTGCGCTGCTTGTCTTTGCTCCTATGTGCTCGCGCACTCTCGCCTTTTCCACTTATTTTTATTTTTGATTTATTTTGTCAATTTAAAAAAAAAACGCATCGTGCTTTGCTGTTTGTGTTTGCTTGAGTGCATTCGCGCGTTCTCGCTTTCTCCACTTTACAATTTTTTTGTTATTATTTATCTATTCCTGAGAGTTTATCTTATTTTTATTTGTTTATTTAAATGAAGTCGATCAGTTGCCTGCCCTTCCTTCCATTATCCGTCACCGAGACAAACTGAACAAAGTTCTGAGGTCGACCTTGTAAAGATAAGGATTCAGGTCTGTCTGCTGTTTACCTTTGCTCCTGCGCGCACTGCCCTTCTCTCCACATTTATGTGTTTGTTTGTTTGTCTATCTAATCTTTTGGGTTTTTATTTCTAATGAGGTCGACCAGTTGTCTATTTATTATTTTTTTTACTACGCATCAAGCTGCGCTGCTTGTCTTTGCTCCTGTGTGCTCGCGCACTCTCGCCTTTTCCACTTATTTTTATTTTTGATTTATTTTTGATTTATTTTGTCAATTAAAAAAAAAATACGCATCGTGCTGTGCTGTTTGTGTTTGCTTGAGTGCATTCGCGCGCTCTCGCTTTCTCCACTTTACAATTTTTTTGTTATTATTTATCTATTCCTGAGAGTTTATCTTATTTTTTATTTGTTTATTTAAATGAAGTCGACCAGTTGCCTGCCCTTCCTTCCATTATCCGTCACCGAGACAAAACTGAACAAAGTTCTGAGGTCGACCTTGTAAAGATAAGGATTCAGGTCTGTCTGCTGTTTACCTTTGCTCCTGCGCGCACTGCCCTTCTCTCCACATTTATGTGTTTGTTTGTTTGTCTATCTAATCTTTTGGGTTTTTATTTCTAATGAGGTCGACCAGTTGTCTATTTATTATTTTTTTTACTACGCATCAAGCTGCGCTGCTTGTCTTTGCTCCTGTGTGCTCGCGCACTCTCGCCTTTTCCACTTATTTTTATTTTTGATTTATTTTTGATTTATTTTCTCAATTTAAAAAAAAATACGCATCGTGCTGTGCTGTTTGTGTTTGCTTGAGTGCATTCGCGCGCTCTCGCTTTCTCCACTTTACAATTTTTTTGTTATTATTTATCTATTCCTGAGAGTTTATCTTATTTTTTATTTGTTTATTTAAATGAAGTCGACCAGTTGCCTGCCCTTCCTTCCATTATCCGTCACCGAGACAAACTGAACAAAGTCCTGAGGTCGACCTTGTAAAGATAAGGATTCAGGTCTGTCTGCTGTTTACCTTTGCTCCTGCGCGCACTGCCCTTCTCTCCACATTTATGTGTTTGTTTGTTTGTCTATCTAATCTTTTGGGTTTTTATTTCTAATGAGGTCGACCAGTTGTCTATTTATTATTTTTTTTACTACGCATCAAGCTGCGCTGCTTGTCTTTGCTCCTGTGTGCTCGCGCACTCTCGCCTTTTCCACTTATTTTATTTTTGATTTATTTTTGATTTATTTTGTCAATTTAAAAAAAAAATACGCATCGTGCTGTGCTGTTTGTGTTTGCTTGAGTGCATTCGCGCGCTCTCGCTTTCTCCACTTTACAATTTTTTTGTTATTATTTATCTATTCCTGAGAGTTTATCTTATTTTTTATTTGTTTATTTAAATGAAGTCGACCAGTTGCCTGCCCTTCCTTCCATTATCCGTCACCGAGACAAACTGAACAAAGTTCTGAGGTCGACCTTGTAAAGATAAGGATTCAGGTCTGTCTGCTGTTTACCTTTGCTCCTGCGCGCACTGCCCTTCTCTCCACATTTATGTGTTTGTTTGTTTGTCTATCTAATCTTTTGGGTTTTTATTTCTAATGAGGTCGACCAGTTGTCTATTTATTATTTTTTTTACTACGCATCAAGCTGCGCTGCTTGTCTTTGCTCCTGTGTGCTTGCGCACTCTCGCCTTTTCCACTTATTTTTATTTTTGATTTATTTTGTCAATTTAAAAAAAAAATACGCATCGTGCTGTGCTGTTTGTGTTTGCTTGAGTGCATTCGCGCGCTCTCGCTTTCTCCACTTTACAATTTTTTTTGTTATTATTTATCTATTCCTGAGAGTTTTCTTATTTTTATTTGTTTATTTAAATGAAGTCGACCAGTTGCCTGCCCTTCCTTCCATTATCCGTCACCGAGACAAACTGAACAAAGTTCTGAGGTCGACCTTGTAAAGATAAGGATTCAGGTCTGTCTGCTGTTTACCTTTGCTCCTGCGCGCACTGCCCTTCTCTCCACATTTATGTGTTTGTTTGTTTGTCTATCTAATCTTTTGGGTTTTTATTTCTAATGAGGTCGACCAGTTGTCTATTTATTATTTTTTTTACTACGCATCAAGCTGCGCTGCTTGTCTTTGCTCCTGTGTGCTCGCGCACTCTCGCCTTTTCCACATATTTTTATTTTTGATTTATTTTTGATTTATTTTGTCAATTTAAAAAAAATAAGCATCGTGCTGTGCTGTTTGTGTTTGCTTGAGTGCATTCGCGCGCTCTCGCTTTCTCCACTTTACAATTTTTTTGTTATTATTTATCTATTCCTGAGAGTTTATCTTATTTTTTATTTGTTTATTTAAATGAAGTCGATCAGTTGCCTGCCCTTCCTTCCATTATCCGTCACCGAGACAAACTGAACAAAGTTCTGAGGTCGACCTTGTAAAGATAAGGATTCAGGTCTGTCTGCTGTTTACCTTTGCTCCTGCGCGCACTGCCCTTCTCTCCACATTTATGTGTTTGTTTGTTTGTCTATCTAATCTTTTGGGTTTTTATTTCTAATGAGGTCGACCAGTTGTCTATTTATTATTTTTTTTACTACGCATCAAGCTGCGCTGCTTGTCTTTGCTCCTATGTGCTCGCGCACTCTCGCCTTTTCCACTTATTTTTATTTTTGATTTATTTTGTCAATTTTAAAAAAAAAACGCATCGTGCTTTGCTGTTTGTGTTTGCTTGAGTGCATTCGCGCGTTCTCGCTTTCTCCACTTTACAATTTTTTTGTTATTATTTATCTATTCCTGAGAGTTTATCTTATTTTTTATTTGTTTATTTAAATGAAGTCGACCAGTTGCCTGCCCTTCCTTCCATTATCCGTCACCGAGACAAACTGAACAAAGTTCTGAGGTCGACCTTGTAAAGATAAGGATTCAGGTCTGTCTGCTGTTTACCTTTGCTCCTGCGCGCACTGCCCTTCTCTCCACATTTATGTGTTTGTTTGTTTGTCTATCTAATCTTTTGGGTTTTTATTTCTAATGAGGTCGACCAGTTGTCTATTTATTATTTTTTTTACTACGCATCAAGCTGCGCTGCTTGTCTTTGCTCCTGTGTGCTCGCGCACTCTCGCCTTTTCCACTTATTTTTATTTTTGATTTATTTTGTCAATTTAAAAAAAAAAACGCATCGTGCTTTGCTGTTTGTGTTTGCTTGAGTGCATTCGCGCGCTCTCGCTTTCTCCACTTTACAATTTTTTTGTTATTATTTATCTATTCCTGAGAGTTTATCTTATTTTTTATTTGTTTATTTAAATGAAGTCGACCAGTTGCCTGCCCTTCCTTCCATTATCCGTCACCGAGACAAACTGAACAAAGTTCTGAGGTCGACCTTGTAAAGATAAGGATTCAGGTCTGTCTGCTGTTTACCTTTGCTCCTGCGCGCACTGCCCTTCTCTCCACATTTATGTGTTTGTTTGTTTGTCTATCTAATCTTTTGGGTTTTTATTTCTAATGAGGTCGACCAGTTGTCTATTTATTATTTTTTTTACTACGCATCAAGCTGCGCTGCTTGTCTTTGCTCCTGTGTGCTTGCGCACTCTCGCCTTTTCCACTTATTTTTATTTTTGATTTATTTTGTCAATTTAAAAAAAAAATACGCATCGTGCTTTGCTGTTTGTGTTTGCTTGAGTGCATTCGCGCGCTCTCGCTTTCTCCACTTTACAATTTTTTTGTTATTATTTATCTATTCCTGAGAGTTTATCTTATTTTTTATTTGTTTATTTAAATGAAGTCGACCAGTTGCCTGCCCTTCCTTCCATTATCCGTCACCGAGACAAACTGAACAAAGTTCTGAGGTCGACCTTGTAAAGATAAGGATTCAGGTCTGTCTGCTGTTTACCTTTGCTCCTGCGCGCACTGCCCTTCTCTCCACATTTATGTGTTTGTTTGTTTGTCTATCTAATCTTTTGGGTTTTTATTTCTAATGAGGTCGACCAGTTGTCTATTTATTATTTTTTTTACTACGCATCAAGCTGCGCTGCTTGTCTTTGCTCCTGTGTGCTCGCGCACTCTCGCCTTTTCCACTTATTTATTTATTTTTGATTTATTTTGTCAATTTAAAAAAAAATACGCATCGTGCTGTGCTGTTTGTGTTTGCTTGAGTGCATTTGCGCGCTCTCGCTTTCTCCACTTTACAATTTTTTTGTTATTATTTATCTATTCCTGAGAGTTTATCTTATTTTTTATTTGTTTATTTAAATGAAGTCGACCAGTTGCCTGCCCTTCCTTCCATTATCCGTCACCGAGACAAACTGAACAAAGTTCTGAGGTCGACCTTGTAAAGATAAGGATTCAGGTCTGTCTGCTGTTTACCTTTGCTCCTGCGCGCACTGACCTTCTCTCCACATTTATGTGTTTGTTTGTTTGTCTATCTAATCGTTTGGGTTTTTATTTCTAATGAGGTCGACCAGTTGTCTATTTATTATATTTTTTACTACGCAGCAAGCTGCGCTGCTTGTCTTTGCTCCTGTGTGCTCGCGCACTCTCTCCTTTTCCACTTATTTTTATTTTTGATTTATTTTGTCAATTTAAAAAAAAAATACGCATCGTGCTTTGCTGTTGTGTTTGCTTGAGTGCATTTGCGCCCTCTCGCTTTCTCCACTTTACAATTTTTTTGTTATTATTTATCTATTCCTGAGAGTCTTTCTTATTTTTTATTTGTTTATTTAAATGAAGTCGACCAGTTGCCTGCCCTTCCTTCCATTATCCGTCACCGAGACAAACTGATCAAAGTTCTGAGGTCGACCTTGTAAAGATAAGGATTCAGGTCTGTCTGCTGTTTACCTTTGCTCCTGCGCGCACTGTCCTTCTCTCCACATTTATGTGTTTGTTTGTTTGTATATCTAATCTTTTGGGTTTTTATTTCTAATGAGGTCGACCAGTTGTCTATTTATTATTTTTTTTACTACGCATCAAGCTGCGCTGCTTGTCTTTGCTCCTGTGTGCTCGCGCACTCTCGCCTTTTCCACATATTTTTATTTTTGATTTATTTTTGATTTATTTTGTCAATTTAAAAAAAAAACGCATCGTGCTGTGCTGTTTTGTTTGCTTGAGTGCATTCGCGCGCTCTCGCTTGCGCCACTTTACAATTTTTTTGTTATTATTTATCTATTCCTGAGAGTTCATCTTAATTTTTATTTGTTTATTTAAATGAAGTCGATCAGTTGCCTGCCCTTCCTTCCATTATCCGTCACCGAGACAAACTGAACAAAGTTCTGAGGTCGACCTTGTAAAGATAAGGATTCAGGTCTGTCTGCTGTTTACCTTTGCTCCTGCGCGCACTGCCCTTCTCTCCACATTTATGTGTTTGTTTGTTT
>NW_025959861.1:142281-190338 GCF_023159225.1 Perognathus longimembris pacificus | reverse complement strand
TTATCTATTCCTGAGAGTTTATCTTATTTTTTATTTGTTTATTTCAATGAAGTCGACCAGTTGCCTGCCCTTCCTTCCATTATCCGTCACCGAGACAAACTGAACAAAGTTCTGAGGTCGACCTTGTAAAGATAGGGATTCAGGTCTGTCTGCTGTTTACCTTTGCTCCTGAGCGCACTGCCCTTCTCTCCACATTTATGAGTTTGTTTGTTTGTCTATCTAATCTTTTGGGGTTTTTATTTCTAATGAGGTCGACCAGTTGTCTATTTATTATTTTTTTTACTACGCATCAAGCTGCGCTGCTTGTCTTTGTTCCTGTGTGCTCGCGCACTCTCGCCTTTTCCACTTATTTTTATTTTTGATTTATTTTTGTCAATTTAAAAAAAAAATACGCATCGTGCTGTGCTGTTTGTGTTTGCTTGAGTGCATTCGCGCGCTCTCGCTTTCTCCACTTTACAATTTTTTTGTTATTATTTATCTATTCCTGAGAGTTTATCTTATTTTTTATTTGTTTATTTAAATGAAGTCGACCAGTTGCCTGCCCTTCCTCCCATTAACCGTCACCGAGACAAAATGAACAAAGTTCTGTGGTCGACCTTGTAACGATAAGGATTTGGTCTGTCTGCTGTTTACCTTTGCTCCTGCACGCACTGCCCTTCTCTCCACATTCATGTGTTTGTTTGTTTGTCTATCTAATCTTTTGGGTTTTTATTTCTAATGAGGTCGACCAGTTGTCTATTTATTATTTTTTTTACTACGCATCAAACTGCGCTGCTTGTCTTTGCTCCTGTGTGCTCGCGCACTCTCGCTTTTTCCACTTATTTTTATTTTTGATTTATTTTGTCAATTTAAAAAAAAATACGCATCGTGCTGTGCTGTTTGTGTTTGCTTGAGTGCATTCGCGCGCTCTCGCTTTCTCCACTTTACAATTTTTTTGTTATTATTTATCTATTCCTGAGAGTTTATCTTGTTTTTTATTTGTTTATTTAAATGAAGTCGACCAGTTTGCCTGCCCTTCCTTCCATTATCCGTCACCGAGAGAAACTGAACAAAGTTCTGAAGTCGACCTTGTAAAGATAAGGATTCAGGTCTGTCTGCTGTTTACCTTTGCTCCTGTGCGCACTGCCCTTCTCTCCACATTTATGTGTTTGTTTTTTTGTCTATCTAATCTTTTGGGTTTTTATTTCTAATGAGGTCGACCAGTTGTCTATTTATTATATTTTTTACTACGCATCAAGCTGCCCTGCTTGTCTTTGCTCCTGTGTGCTCGCGCACTCTCGCCTTTTCCACTTATTATTATTTTGATTGATTTTTTATTTATTTTGTCAATTAAAAAAATACGCATCGTGCTGTGCTGTTTGTGTTTGCTTGAGTGCATTTGCGCGCTCTCGCTTTCTCCACTTTACAATTTTTTTGTTATTATTTATCTATTCCTGAGAGTTTATCTTATTTTTTATTTGTTTATTTAAATGAAGTCGACCAGTTGCCTGCCCTTCCTTCCATTATCCGTCACCGAGACAAACTGAACAAAGTTCTAAGGTCGACCTTGTAAAGATAAGGATTCAGGTCTGTTGCTGTTTACCTTTGCTCCTGCGCGCACTGCCCTTCTCTCCACATTTATGTGTTTGTTTGTTTGTCTATCTAATCTTTTGGGTTTTTATTTCTAATGAGGTCGACCAGTTGTCTATTTATTATTTTTTTTACTACGCATCAAGCTGCGCTGCTTGTCTTTGCTCCTGTGTGCTCGCGCACTCTCGCCTTTTCCACTTATTTTTATTTTTGATTTATTTTTGATTTATTTTGTCAATTTAAAAAAAATACGCATCGTGCTGTGCTGTTTGTGTTTGCTTGAGTGCATTTGCGAGCTCTCGCTTTCTCTACTTTACAATTTTTTTGTTATTATTTATCTATTCCTGAGAGTTTATCTTATTTTTTATTTGTTTAATTTAAATCAAGTCGACCAGTTGCCTGCCCTTCCTTCCATTATCCGTCACCGAGAGAAACTGAACAAAGTTCTGAGGTCGACCTTGTAAAGATAAGGATTCAGGTCTGTCTGCTGTTTACCTTTGCTCCTGCGCGCACTGACCTTCTCTCCACATTTATGTGTTTGTTTGTTTGTCTATCTAATCTTTTGGGTTTTTATTTCTAATGAGGTCGACCAGTTGTCTATTTATTATTTTTTTACTACGCATCAAGCTGCGCTGCTTGTCTTTGCTCCTGTGTGCTCGCGCACTCTCGCCTTTTCCACTAATTTTTATTTTTGATTTATTTTTGATTATTTTGTCAATTTTAAAAAAATACGCATCGTGCTGTGCTGTTTGTGTTTGCTTGAGTGCATTCGCGCGCTCTCGCTTTCTCCACTTTACAATTTTTTTGTTATTATATATCTATTACTGAGAATTTATGTTATTTTTTATTTGTTTATTTAAAGAAGTCGACCAGTTGCCTGCCTTCCTTCCATTATCCGTCACCGAGACAAAATGAACAAAGTTCTGAGGTCGACCTTGTAAAGATAAGGATTCAGGTCTGTCTGATGTTTACCTTTGCTCCTGCGGGCACTGCCCTTCTCTCCACATTTATGTGTTTGTTTGTTTGTCTATCTAATCTGTTGGGTTTTTATTTCTAAGGAGGTCGACCAGTTGTCTATTTATTATTTTTTTTTACTACGCATCAAGCTGCGCTGCTTGTCTTTGCTCCTGTGTGCTCGCGCACTCTCGCCTTTTCCACTTATTTTTATTTTTGATTTATTTTTTATTTATTTTGTCAATTTTAAAAAAAATACGCATCGTGCTGTGCTGTTTGTGTTTGCTTGAGTGCATTCGCGCGCGCCTCGCTTTCTCTACTTTACAATTTTTTTGTTATTATTTATCTATTCCTGAGAGTTTATCTTATTTTTTATTTGTTTATTTAAATGAAGTCGACCAGTTGCCTGCCCTTCCTTCCATTATCCGTCACCGAGACAAACTGAACAAAGTTCTGAGGTCGACCTTGTAAAGATAAGGATTCAGGTCTGTCTGCTGTTTACCTTTGCTCCTGTGCGCACTGCCCTTCTCTCCACATTTATGTGTTTGTTTTTTTGTCTATCTAAACTTTTGGGTTTTTATTTCTAATGAGGTCGACCAGTTGTCTATTTATTATATTTTTTACTACGCATCAAGCTGCCCTGCTTGTCTTTGCTCCTGTGTGCTCGCGCACTCTCGCCTTTTCCACTTATTTTTATTTTTGATTGATTTTTTATTTATTTTGTCAATTAAAAAAAATACGCATCGTGCTGTGCTGTTTGTGTTTGCTTGAGTGCATTTGCGCGCTCTCGCTTTCTCCACTTTACAATTTTTTTTGTTATTATTTATCTATTCCTGAGAGTTTATCTTATTTTTTATTTGTTTATTTAAATGAAGTCGACCAGTTGCCTGCCCTTCCTTCCATTATCCGTCACCGAGACAAACTGAACAAAGTTCTAAGGTCGACCTTGTAAAGATAAGGATTCAGGTCTGTTTGCTGTTTACCTTTGCTCCTGCGCGCACTGCCCTTCTCTCCACATTTATGTGTTTGTTTGTTTGTCTATCTAATCTTTTGGGTTTTTATTTCTAATGAGGTCGACCAGTTGTCTATTTATTATTTTTTTTACTACGCATCAAGCTGCGCTGCTTGTCTTTGCTCCTGTGTGCTCGCGCACTCTCGCCTTTTCCACTTATTTTTATTTTTGATTTATTTTTGATTTATTTTGTCAATTTAAAAAAAAATACGCATCGTGCTGTGCTGTTTGTGTTTGCTTGAGTGCATTTGCGAGCTCTCGCTTTCTCTACTTTACAATTTTTTTGTTATTATTTATCTATTCCTGAGAGTTTATCTTATTTTTTATTTGTTTATTTAAATGAAATCGACCAGTTGCCTGCCCTTCCTTCCATTATCCGTCACCGAGACAAACTGAACAAAGCTCTGAGGTCGACCTTGTAAAGATAAGGATTCAGGTCTGTCTGCTGTTTACCTTTGCTCCTGCGCGCACTGCCCTTCTCTCCACATTTATGTGTTTTTTGTTTGTCTATCTAATCTTTTGGGTTTTTATTTCTAATGAGGTCGACCAGTTGTCTATTTATTATTTTTTTTACTACGCATCAAGCTGCGCTGCTTGTCTTTGCTCCTGTGTGCTCGCGCACTCTCGCCTTTTCCACTTATTTTTATTTTTGATTTATTTTTGATTTATTTTGTCAATTTAAAAAAAATATGCATCGTGCTGTGCTGTTTGTGTTTGCTTGAGTGCATTCGCGCGCTCTCGCTTTCTCCACTTTACAATTTTTTTGTCATTATTTATCTATTCCTGAGAGTTTATCTTATTTTTTATTTGTTTATTTAAATGAAGTCGACCAGTTGCCTGCCCTTCCTTCCATTATCCGTCACCGAGAGAAACTGAACAAAGTTCTGAAGTCGACCATGTAAAGATAAGGATTCAGGTCTGTCTGCTGTTTACCTTTGCTCCTGTGCCCACTGCCCTTCTCTCCACATTTATGTGTTTGTTTGTTTGTCTATCTAATCTTTTGGGTTTTTATTTCTAATGAGGTCGACCAGTTGTCTATTTATTATTTTTTTTACTACGCATCAAGCTGCCCTGCTTCTCTTTGCTCCTGTGTGCACGCGCACTCTCGCCTTTTCCACTTATTTTTATTTTTGATTTATTTTTGATTTATTTTGTCAATTTTAAAAAAAATACGCATCGTGCTGTGCTGTTTGTGTTTGCTTGAGTGCATTCGCGTGCTCTCGCTTTGTGCACTTTACAATTTTTTTGTTATTATTTATCTATTCCTGAGAGTTTATCTTCTTTTTTATTTGTTTATTTAAATGAAGTCGACCAGTTGCCTGCCCTTCCTTCCATTATCCGTCACCGAGACAAACTGAACAAAGTTCTGAGGTCGACCTTGTAAAGATAAGGATTCAGGTCTGTCTGCTGTTTACCTTTGCTCCTGCGCGCACTGCCCTTCTCTCCACATTTATGTCTTTGTTTGTTTGTCTATCTAATCTTTTGGGATTTTATTTCTAATGAGGTCGCACAGTTGTCTATTTATTATTTTTTTTACTACGCATCAAGCTGCGCTGCTTGTCTTTGCTCCTGTGTGCTCGCGCACTCTCGCCTTTTCCACTAATTTTTATTTTTGATTTATTTTTGATTTATTTTGTCAATTTAAAAAAAAAAACGCATCGTGCTGTGCTGTTTGTGTTTGTTTGAGTGCATTCGCGCGCTCTCGCTTTCTCCACTTTACAATTTTTTTGTTATTATTTATCTATTCCTGAGAATTTATGTTATTTTTTATTTGTTTATTTAAAGATGTCGACCAGTTTCCTGCCCTTCCTTCCATTATCCGTCACCGAGACAAACTGAACAAAGTTCTGAGGTCGACCTTGTAAAGATAAGGATTCAGGTCTGTCTGCTGTTTACCTTTGCTCCTGCGCGCACTGCCCTTCTCTCCACATTAATGTGTTTGTTTGTTTGTCTATCTAATCTTTTAGGTTTTTATTTCTAATGAGGTCGACCAGTTGTCTATTTATTATTTTTTTTACTACGCATCAAGCTGCACTGCTTGTCTTTGCTCGTGTGTGCTCGCGCACTCTCGCCTTTTCCACTTATTTTTATTTTTGATTTATTTTTGATTTATTTTGTCAATTAAAAAAAAATTCGCATCGTGCTGTGCTGTTTTGTTTGCTTGAGTGCATTTGCGCGCTCTCGCTTTCTCCACTTTACAATTTTTTTGTTATTATTTATCTATTCATGAGAGTTTATCTTATTTTTTATTTGTTTATTTAAATGAAATCGACCAGTTGCCTGCCCTTCCTTCCATTATCCGTCACCGAGACAAACTGAACAAAGCTCTGAGGTCGACCTTGTAAAGATAAGGATTCAGGTCTGTCTGCTGTTTACCTTTGCTCCTGCGCGCACTGCCCTTCTCTCCACATTTATGTGTTTTTTGTTTGTCTATCTAATCTTTTGGGTTTTTATTTCTAATGAGGTCGACCAGTTGTCTATTTATTATTTTTTTTACTACGCATCAAGCTGCGCTGCTTGTCTTTGCTCCTGTGTGCTCGCGCACTCTCGCCTTTTCCACTTATTTTTATTGATTTATTTTTGATTTATTTTGTCAATTTAAAAAAAATATGCATCGTGCTGTGCTGTTTGTGTTTGCTTGAGTGCATTCGCGCGCTCTCGCTTTCTCCACTTTACAATTTTTTTGTCATTATTTATCTATTCCTGAGAATTTATCTTATTTTTTATTTGTTTATTTAAAGAAGTCGACCAGTTGCCTGCCCTTCCATCCATTATCCGTCACCGAGACAAACTGAACAAAGTTCTGAGGTCGACCTTGTAAAGATAAGGATTCAGGTCTGTCTGCTGTTTACCTTTGCTCCTGCGCGCACTGCCCTTCTCTCCACATTTATGTGTTTGTTTTTTTGTCTATCTAATCTTTTGGGTTTTTATTTCTAATGAGGTCGACCAGTTGTCTATTTATTATTTTTTTTACTACGCATCAAGCTGCGCTGCTTGTCTTTGCTCCTGTGTGCTCGCGCACTCACGCCTTTTCCACTTATTTTTATTTTTGATTTATTTTTGATTTATTTTGTCAATTTTTAAAAAAAATACGCATCGTGCTGTGCTGTTTGTGTTTGCTTGAGTGCATTCGCGCGCTCTCGCTTTCTCCACTTTACAATTTTTTTGTTATTATTTATCTATTCCTGAGAATTTATCTTATTTTTTATTTGTTTATTTAAAGAAATCGACCAGTTGCCTGCCCTTCCTTCCATTATCCGTCACCGAGACAAACTCAACAAAGTTCTGAGGTCGACCTTGTAAAGATTAGGATTCAGGTCTGTCTGATGTTTACCTTTGCTCCTGCGCGCACTGCCCTTCTCTCCACATTTATGTGTTTGTTTGTTTGTCTATCTAATCTTTTGGGTTTTTATTTCTAATGAGGTCGACCATTTGTCTATTTATTATTTTTTTTACTACGCATCAAGCTGCGCTGCTTGTCTTTGCTCCTGTGTGCTCGCGCACTCTCGCCTTTTCCACTTATTTTTATTTTTCATTTATTTTGTCTATTTTAAAAAAAAATACGCATCGTGCTGTGCTGTTTGTGTTTGCTTGAGTGCATTCCGCGCTCTCGCTTTCTCCACTTTACAATTTTTTGTTATTATTTATCTATTCCTGAGAGTTTATCTTATTTTTTATTTGTTTATTTAAATGAAGTCGACCAGTTGCCTGCCCTTCCCTCCATTATCCGTCACCGAGACAAACTGAACAAAGTTCTGAGGTCGTCCTTGTAAAGATAAGGATTCAGGTCTGTCTGCTGTTTACCTTTGCTCCTGCGCGCACTGCCCTTCTCTCCACATTCATGTGTTTGTTTGTTTGTCTATCTAATCTTTTGGGTTTTTATTTCTAATGAGGTCGACCAGTTGTCTATTTATTATTTTTTTTACTACGCATCAAGCTGCGCTGCTTGTCTTTGCTCCTGTGTGCTCCCGCACTCTCGCCTTTTCCACTTATTTTTATTTTTGATTTATTTTTGATTTATTTTGTCAATTTAAAAAAAATACGCATCGTGCTGTGCTGTTTGTGTTTGCTGGAGTGCATTCGCGCGCTCTCGCTTTCTCCACTTTACAATTTTTTTGTTATTATTTATCTATTCCTGAGAGTTTATCTTATTTTTTATTTGTTTATTTAAATGAAGTCGACCAGTTGCCTGCCCTTCCTCCCATTATCCGTCACCGAGACAAACTGAACAAAGTTCTGAGGTCGACCTTGTAAAGATAAGGATACAGGTCTGTCTGCTGTTTACCTTTGCTCCTGCGCGCACTGCCCATCTCTCCACATTTATGTGTTTGTTTGTTTGTCTATCTAATCTTTTGGGTTTTTATTTCTAATGAGGTCGACCAGTTGTCTATTTATTATTTTTTTCACTACGCATCAAGCTGCGCTGCTTGTCTTTGCTTCTGTGTGCTCGCGCACTCTCGCTTTTTCCACTTATTTTTATTTTTGATTTATTTTGTCAATTTAAAAAAAAATACGCATCGTGCTGTGCTGTTTGTGTTTGCTTGAGTGCATTCGCGCGCTCTCGCTTTCTCCACTTTACAATTTTTTTGTTATTATTTATCTATTCCTGAGAATTTATCTTATTTTTTATTTGTTTATTTAAAGAAGTCGACCAGTTGCCTGCCCTTCCATCCATTATCCGTCACCGAGACAAACTGAACAAAGTTCTGAGGTCGACCTTGTAAAGATAAGGATTCAGGTCTGTCTGCTGTTTACCTTTGCTCCTGCGCGCACTGCCCTTCTCTCCACATTTATGTGTTTGTTTTTTGTCTATCTAATCTTTTGGGTTTTTATTTCTAATGAGTCGACCAGTTGTCTATTTATTATTTTTTTTACTACGCATCAAGCTGCGCTGCTTGTCTTTGCTCCTGTGTGCTCGCGCACTCACGCCTTTTCCACTTATTTTTATTTTTGATTTATTTTTGATTTATTTTGTCAATTTTTAAAAAAAAAATACGCATCGTGCTGTGCTGTTTGTGTTTGCTTGAGTGCATTCGCGCGCTCTCGCTTTCTCCACTTTACAATTTTTTTGTTATTATTTATCTATTCCTGAGAATTTATCTTATTTTTTATTTGTTTATTTAAAGAAATCGACCAGTTGCCTGCCCTTCCTTCCATTATCCGTCACCGAGACAAACTCAACAAAGTTCTGAGGTCGACCTTGTAAAGATTAGGATTCAGGTCTGTCTGATGTTTACCTTTGCTCCTGCGCGCACTGCCCTTCTCTCCACATTTATGTGTTTGTTTGTTTGTCTATCTAATCTTTTGGGTTTTTATTTCTAATGAGGTCGACCATTTGTCTATTTATTATTTTTTTTACTACGCATCAAGCTGCGCTGCTTGTCTTTGCTCCTGTGTGCTCGCGCACTCTCGCCTTTTCCACTTATTTTTATTTTTCATTTATTTTGTCTATTTTAAAAAAAAATACGCATCGTGCTGTGCTGTTTGTGTTTGCTTGAGTGCATTCCCGCGCTCTCGCTTTCTCCACTTTACAATTTTTTGTTATTATTTATCTATTCCTGAGAGTTTATCTTATTTTTTATTTGTTTATTTAAATGAAGTCGACCAGTTGCCTGCCCTTCCCTCCATTATCCGTCACCGAGACAAACTGAACAAAGTTCTGAGGTCGTCCTTGTAAAGATAAGGATTCAGGTCTGTCTGCTGTTTACCTTTGCTCCTGCGCGCACTGCCCTTCTCTCCACATTCATGTGTTTGTTTGTTTGTCTATCTAATCTTTTGGGTTTTTATTTCTAATGAGGTCGACCAGTTGTCTATTTATTATTTTTTTTACTACGCATCAAGCTGCGCTGCTTGTCTTTGCTCCTGTGTGCTCCCGCACTCTCGCCTTTTCCACTTATTTTTATTTTTGATTTATTTTTGATTTATTTTGTCAATTTAAAAAAAATACGCATCGTGCTGTGCTGTTTGTGTTTGCTGGAGTGCATTCGCGCGCTCTCGCTTTCTCCACTTTACAATTTTTTTGTTATTATTTATCTATTCCTGAGAGTTTATCTTATTTTTTATTTGTTTATTTAAATCAAGTCGACCAGTTGCCTGCCCTTCCTTCCATTATCCGTCACCGAGAGAAACTGAACAAAGTTCTGAGGTCGACCTTGTAAAGATAAGGATTCAGGTCTGTCTGCTGTTTACCTTTGCTCCTGCGCGCACTGCCCTTCTCTCCACATTTATGTGTTTGTTTGTTTGTCTATCTAATCTTTTGGGTTTTTATTTCTAATGAGGTCGACCAGTTGTCTATTTATTATTTTTTTTACTACGCATCAAGCTGCGCTGCTTGTCTTTGCTCCTGTGTGCTCGCGCACTCTCGCCTTTTCCACTAATTTTTATTTTTGATTTATTTTTGATTTATTTTGTCAATTTTAAAAAAATACGCATCGTGCTGTGCTGTTTGTGTTTGCTTGAGTGCATTCGCGCGCTCTCGCTTTCTCCACTTTACAATTTTTTTGTTATTATTTATCTATTCCTGAGAATTTATGTTATTTTTTATTTGTTTATTTAAAGAAGTCGACCAGTTGCCTGCCCTTCCTTCCATTATCCGTCACCGTGACAAACTGAACAAAGTTCTGAGGTCGACCTTGTAAAGATAAGGATTTAGGTCTGTCTGATGTTTACCTTTGCTCCTGCGCGCACTGCCCTTCTTTCCACATTTATGTGTTTGTTTGTTTGTCTATCTAATCTTTTGGGTTTTTATTTCTAATGAGGTCGACCAGTTGTCTATTTATTATTTTTTTTACTACGCATCAAGCTGCGCTGCTTGTCTTTGCTCCTGTGTGCTCTCCCACTCTCGCCTTTTCCACTTATTTTTATTTTTGATTTATTTTTTATTTATTTTGTCAATTTAAAAAAAAACGCATCGTGCTGGGCTGTTTGTGTTTGCTTGAGTGCATTCGCGCGCGCTTGCTTTCTCTACTTTACAATTTTTTTGTTATTATTTATCTATTCCTGAGAGTTTATCTTATTTTTTATTTGTTTATTTAAATGAAGTCGACCAGTTGCCTGCCCTTCCTTCCATTATCCGTCACCGAGACAAACTGAACAAAGTTCTGAGGTCGACCTTGTAAAGATAAAGATTCAGGTCTGTCTGCTGTTTACCTTTGCTCCTGCGCGCACTGCCCTTCTCTCCACATTTATGTGTTTGTTTGTTTGTCTATCTAATCTTTTGGGATTTTATTTCTAATGAGATCGACCAGTTGTCTATTTATTATTTTTTTTACCACGCATCAAGCTGCGCTGCTTGTCTTTGCTCCTGTGTGCTCGCGCACTCTCGCCTTTTCCACTTATTTTTATTTTTGATTTATTTTGTCAATTTAAAAAAAAAATACGCATCGTGCTGTGCTGTTTGTGTTTGCTTGAGTGCATTACCGCGCTTTCGCTTTCTCCACTTTACAATTTTTTTGTTATTATTTATCTATTCCTGAGAGTTTATCTTATTTTTTATTTGTTTATTTAAATGAAGTCGACCAGTTGCCTGCCCTTCCTTCCATTATCCGTCACCGAGACAAACTGAACAAAGTTCTGAGGTCGACCTTGTAAAGATAAGGATTCAGGTCTGTCTGCTGTTTACCTTTGCTCCTGCGCGCACTGCCCTTCTCTCCACATTTATGTTTTGTTTGTTTGTCTATCTAATCTTTTGGGTTTTTATTTCTAATGAGGTCGACCAGTTGTCTATTTATTATTTTTTTTAACTACGCATCAAGCTGGCTGCTTGTCTTTGCTCCTGTGTGCTCGCACACTCTCGCTTTTTCCACTTATTTTTATTTTTGATTTATTTTGTCAATTTAAAAAAAATACTCATCGTGCTGTGCTGTTTGTGTTTGCTTGAGTGCATTCGCGCGCTCTCGCTTTCTCCATTTTACAATTTTTTTGTTATTATTTATCTATTCCTGAGAGTTTATGTTATTTTTTATTTGTTTATTTAAATGAAGTCGACCAGTTGCCTGCCCTTCCTTCCATTATCCGTCACCGAGACAAACTGAACAAAGTTCTGAGGTCGACCTTGTAAAGATAAGGATTCAGGTCTGTCTGCTGTTTACCTTTGCTCCTGCGCGCACTGCCCTTCTCTCCACATTTATGTCTTTGTTTGTTTGTCTATCTAATCTTTTGAGTTTTTATTTCTAATGAGGTCGACCAGTTGTCTATTTATTATTTTTTTTACTACGCATCAAGCTGCGCTGCTTGTCTTTGCTCCTGTGTGCTCGCGCACTCTCGCCTTTTCCACTAATTTTTATTTTTGATTTATTTTTGATTTATTTTGTCAATTTTAAAAAAAATACGCATCGTGCTGTGCTGTTTGTGTTTGCTTGAGTGCATTCGCGCGCTCTCGCTTTCTCCACTTTACAATTTTTTTGTTATTATTTATCTATTCCTGAGAGTTTATCTTATTTTTTATTTGTTTATTTAAATGAAGTCGACCAGTTGCCTGCCCTTCCTTCCATTATCTGTCACCGAGAGAAACTGAACAAAGTTCTGAAGTCGACCTTGTAAAGATAAGGATTCAGGTCTGTCTGCTGTTTACCTTTGCTCCTGTGCGCACTGCCCTTCTCTCCACATTTATGTGTTTGTTTGTTTGTCTATCTAATCTTTTGGGTTTTTATTTCTAATGAGGTCGACCAGTTGTCTATTTATTATTTTTTTTACTACGCATCAAGCTGCCCTGCTTGTCTTTGCTCCTGTGTGCTCGCGCACTCTCGCCTTTTCCACTTATTTTTATTTTTGATTTATTTTGTCAATTTAAAAAAAAAATACGCATCGTGCTGTGCTGTTTGTGTTTGCTTGAGTGCATTACCGCGCTTTCGCTTTCTCCACTTTACAATTTTTTTGTTATTATTTATCTATTCCTGAGAGTTTATCTTATTTTTTAATTGTTTATTTAAATGAAGTCGACCAGTTGCGGGTCCTTCATTCCATTATCCGTCACCGAGACAAACTGAACAAAGTTCTGAGGTCGACCTTGTAAAGATAAGGATTCAGGTCTGTCTGCTGTTTACCTTTGCTCCTGCGCGCACTGCCCTTCTCTCCACATTTATGTCTTTGTTGGTTTGTCTATCTAATCTTTTGGGTTTTTATTTCTAATGAGGTCGACCAGTTGTCTATTTATTATTTTTTTTAACTACGCATCAAGCTGCGCTGCTTGTCTTTGCTCCTGTGTGCTCGCGCACTCTCGCCTTTTCCACTTATTTTTATTTTTGATTTATTTTTGATTTATTTTGTCAATTTTAAAAAAAATACGCATCGTGCTGTGCTGTTTGTGTTTGCTTGAGTGCATTTGCGAGCTCTCGCTTTCTCTACTTTACAATTTTTTTGTTATTATTTATCTATTCCTGAGAGTTTATCTTATTTTTTATTTGTTTATTTAAATCAAGTCGACCAGTTGCCTGCCCTTCCTTCCATTATCCGTCACCGAGACAAACTGAACAAAGTTCTGAGGTCGACCTTGTAAAGATAAGGATTCAGGTCTGCCTGCTGTTTACCTTTGCTCCTGCGCGCACTGCCCATCTCTCCACATTTATGTGTTTGTTTGTTTGTCTATCTAATCTTTTGGGTTTTTATTTCTAATGAGGTCGACCAGTTGTCTATTTATTATTTTTTTTTACTACGCATCAAGCTGCGCTGCTTGTCTTTGCTCCTGTGTGCTCTCCCACTCTCGCCTTTTCCACTTATTTTTATTTTTGATTTATTTTTTATTTATTTTGTCAATTTAAAAAAAAATACGCATCGTGCTGTGCTGTTTGTGTTTGCTTGAGTGCATTCGCGCGCGCTTGCTTTCTCTACTTTACAATTTTTTTGTTATTATTTATCTATTCCTGAGAGTTTATCTTATTTTTTATTTGTTTATTTAAATGAAGTCGACCAGTTGCCTGCCCTTCCTTCCATTATCCGTCACCGAGACAAACTGAACAAAGTTCTGAGGTCGACCTTGTAAAGATAAGGATTCAGGTCTGTCTGCTGTTTACCTTTGCTCCTGCGCGCACTGCCCTTCTCTCCACATTTATGTGTTTGTTTGTTTGTCTATCTAATCTTTTGGGATTTTATTTCTAATGAGATCGACCAGTTGTCTATTTATTATTTTTTTTTACCACGCATCAAGCTGCGCTGCTTGTCTTTGCTCCTGTGTGCTGGCGCACTCTCGCCTTTTCCACTTATTTTTATTTTTGATTTATTTTGTCAATTTTAAAAAAAAAATACGCATCGTGCTGTGCTGTTTGTGTTTGCTTGAGTGCATTACCGCGCTTTCGCTTTCTCCACTTTACAATTTTTTTGTTATTATTTATCTATTCCTGAGAGTTTATCTTATTTTTTATTTGTTTATTTAAATGAAGTCGACCAGTTGCGGGTCCTTCATTCCATTATCCGTCACCGAGACAAACTGAACAAAGTTCTGAGGTCGACCTTGTAAAGATAAGGATTCAGGTCTGTCTGCTGTTTACCTTTGCTCCTGCGCGCACTGCCCTTCTCTCCACATTTATGTCTTTGTTTGTTTGTCTATCTAATCTTTTGGGTTTTTATTTCTAATGAGGTCGACCAGTTGTCTATTTATTATTTTTTTTACTACGCATCAAGCTGCGCTGCTTGTCTTTGCTCCTGTGTGCTCGCGCACTCTCGCCTTTTCCACTTATTTTTATTTTTGATTTATTTTTGATTTATTTTGTCAATTTTAAAAAAAATACGCATCGTGCTGTGCTGTTTGTGTTTGCTTGAGTGCATTCGCGCGCTCTCGCTTTCTCCACTTTACAATTTTTTTGTTATTATTTATCTATTCCTGAGAGTTTATCTTATTTTTTATTTGTTTATTTAAATGAAGTCGACCAGTTGCCTGCCCTTCCTTCCATTATCCGTCACCGAGACAAACTGAACAAAGTTCTGAGGTCGACCTTGTAAAGATAAGGATTCAGGTCTGTCTGCTGTTTACCTTTGCTCCTGCGCGCACTGCCCTTCTCTCCACATTTATGTTTTTGTTTGTTTGTCTATCTAATCTTTTGGGTTTTTATTTCTAATGAGGTCGACCAGTTGTCTATTTATTATTTTATTTACTACGCATCAAGCTGCGCTGCTTGTCTTTGCTCCTGTGTGCTCGCGCACTCTCGCTTTTTCCACTTATTTTTATTTTTGATTTATTTTGTCAATTTAAAAAAAAATACTCATCGTGCTGTGCTGTTTGTGTTTGCTTGAGTGCATTCGCGCGCTCTCGCTTTCTCCACTTTACAATTTTTTTGTTATTATTTATCTATTCCTGAGAGTTTATCTTATTTTTTATTTGTTTATTTAAATGAAGTCGACCAGTTGCCTGCCCTTCCTTCCATTATCCGTCACCGAGAGAAACTGAACAAAGTTCTGAAGTCGACCTTGTAAAGATAAGGATTCAGGTCTGTCTGCTGTTTACCTTTGCTCCTGTGCGCACTGCCCTTCTCTCCACATTTATGTGTTTGTTTGTTTGTCTATCTAATCTTTTGGGTTTTTATTTCTAATGAGGTCGACCAGTTGTCTATTTATTATTTTTTTTACTACGCATCAAGCTGCCCTGCTTGTCTTTGCTCCTGTGTGCTCGCGCACTCTCGCCTTTTCCACTTATTTTTATTTTTGATTCATTTTTGATTTATTTTGTCAATTTTAAAAAAAAGTACGCATCGTGCTGTGCTGTTTGTGTTTGCTTGAGTGCATTCGCGCGCTCTCGCTTTCTCCACTTTACAATTTTTTTGTTATTATTTATCTATTCCTGAGAATTTATCTTATTTTTTATTTGTTTATTTAAAGAAGTCGACCAGTTGCCTGCCCTTCCTTCCATTATCCGTCACCGAGACAAACTGAACACAGTTCTGAGGTCGACCTTGTAAAGATGAGGATTCAGGTCTGTCTGATGTTTACCTTTGCTCCTGCGCGCACTGCCCTTCTCTCCACATTTATGTGTTTGTTTGTTTGTCTATCTAATCTTTTGGGTTTTTATTTCTAATGAGGTCGACCAGTTGTCTATTTATTATTTTTTTTACTACGCATCAAGCTGCGCTGCTTTTCTTTGCTCCTGTGTGCTCGCGCACTCTCGCCTTTTCCACTTATTTTTATTTTTGATTTATTTTTGATTTATTTTGTCAATTTAAAAAAAAATACGCATCGTGCTGTGCTGTTTGTGTTTGCTTGAGTGCATTTGCGAGCTCTCGCTTTCTCTACTTTACAATTTTTTTGTTATTATTTATCTATTCCTGAGAGTTTATCTTATTTTTTATTTGTTTATTTAAATCAAGTCGACCAGTTGCCTGCCCTTCCTTCCATTATCCGTCACCGAGAGAAACTGAACAAAGTTCTGAGGTCGACCTTGTAAAGATAAGGATTCAGGTCTGTCTGCTGTTTACCTTTGCTCCTGCGCGCACTGCCCTTCTCTCCACATTTATGTGTTTGTTTGTTTGTCTATCTAATCTTTTGGGTTTTTATTTCTAATGAGGTCGACCAGTTGTCTATTTATTATTTTTTTTACTACGCATCAAGCTGCGCTGCTTGTCTTTGCTCCTGTGTGCTCGCGCACTCTCGCCTTTTCCACTAATTTTTATTTTTGATTTATTTTTGATTTATTTTGTCAATTTAAAAAAAATACGCATCGTGCTGTGCTGTTTGTGTTTGCTTGAGTGCATTCGCGCGCTCTCGCTTTCTCCACTTTACAATTTTTTTGTTATTATTTATCTATTCCTGAGAATTTATGTTATTTTTTATTTGTTTATTTAAAGAAGTCGACCAGTTGCCTGCCCTTCCTTCCATTATCCGTCACCGAGACAAACTGAACAAAGTTCTGAGGTCGACCTTGTAAAGATAAGGATTCAGGTCTGTCTGCTGTTTACCTTTGCTCCTGCGCGCACTGCCCTTCTCTCCACATTTATGTGTTTGTTTGTTTGTCTATCTAATCTTTTGGGTTTTTATTTCTAATGAGGTCGACCAGTTGTCTATTTATTATTTTTTTTTACTACGCATCAAGCTGCGCTGCTTGTCTTTGCTCCTGTGTGCTCTCCCACTCTCGCCTTTTCCACTTATTTTTATTTTTGATTTATTTTTTATTTATTTTGACAATTTAAAAAAAAATACGCATCGTGCTGTGCTGTTTGTGTTTGCTTGAGTGCATTCGCTCGCGCTTGCTTTCTCTACTTTACAATTATTTTGTTATTATTTATCTATTCCTGAGAGTTTATCTTATTTTTTATTTGTTTATTTAAATGAAGTCGACCAGTTGCCTGCCCTTCCTTCCATTATCCGTCACCGAGACAAACTGAACAAAGTTCTGAGGTCGACCTTGTAAAGATAAGGATTCAGGTCTGTCTGCTGTTTACCTTTGCTCCTGCGCGCACTGCCCTTCTCTCCACATTTATGTGTTTGTTTGTTTGTCTATCTAATCTTTTGGGATTTTATTTCTAATGAGATCGACCAGTTGTGTATTTATTATTTTTTTTTACCACGCATCAAGCTGCGCTGCTTGTCTTTGCTCCTGTGTGCTCGCGCACTCTCGCCTTTTCCACTTATTTTTATTTTTGATTTATTTTGTCAATTTAAAAAAAAAATACGCATCGTGCTGTGCTGTTTGTGTTTGCTTGAGTGCATTACCGCGCTTTCGCTTTCTCCACTTTACAATTTTTTTGTTATTATTTATCTATTCCTGAGAGTTTATCTTATTTTTTATTTGTTTATTTAAATGAAGTCGACCAGTTGCCTGCCCTTCCTTCCATTATCCGTCACCGAGACAAACTGAACAAAGTTCTGAGGTCGACCTTGTAAAGATAAGGATTCAGGTCTGTCTGCTGTTTACCTTTGCTCCTGCGCACACTGCCCTTCTCTCCACATTTATGTCTTTGTTTGTTTGTCTATCTAATCTTTTGGGTTTTTATTTCTAATGAGGTCGACCAGTTGTCTATTTATTATTTTTTTTACTACGCATCAAGCTGCGCTGCTTGTCTTTGCTCCTGTGTGCTCGCGCACTCTCGCCTTTTCCACTAATTTTTATTTTTGATTTATTTTTGATTTATTTTGTCAATTTTAAAAAAAATACGCATCGTGCTGTGCTGTTTGTGTTTGCTTGAGTGCATTCGCGCGCTCTCGCTTTCTCCACTTTACAATTTTTTTGTTATTATTTATCTATTCCTGAGAGTTTATCTTATTTTTTATTTGTTTATTTAAATCAAGTCGACCAGTTGCCTGCCCTTCCTTCCATTATCCGTCACCGAGAGAAACTGAACAAAGTTCTGAGGTCGACCTTGTAAAGATAAGGATTCAGGTCTGTCTGCTGTTTACCTTTGCTCCTGCGCGCACTGCCCTTCTCTCCACATTTATGTGTTTGTTTGTTTGTCTATCTAATCTTTTGGGTTTTTATTTCTAATGAGGTCGACCAGTTGTCTATTTATTATTTTTTTTACTACGCATCAAGCTGCGCTGCTTGTCTTTGCTCCTGTGTGCTCGCGCACTCTCGCCTTTTCCACTAATTTTTATTTTTGATTTATTTTTGATTTATTTTGTCAATTTAAAAAAAATACGCATCGTGCTGTGCTGTTTGTGTTTGCTTGAGTGCATTCGCGCGCTCTCGCTTTCTCCACTTTACAATTTTTTTGTTATTATTTATCTATTCCTGAGAATTTATGTTATTTTTTATTTGTTTATTTAAAGAAGTCGACCAGTTGCCTGCCCTTCCTTCCATTATCCGTCACCGAGACAAACTGAACAAAGTTCTGAGGTCGACCTTGTAAAGATAAGGATTCAGGTCTGTCTGCTGTTTACCTTTGCTCCTGCGCGCACTGCCCTTCTCTCCACATTTATGTGTTTGTTTGTTTGTCTATCTAATCTTTTGGGTTTTTATTTCTAATGAGGTCGACCAGTTGTCTATTTATTATTTTTTTTTACTACGCATCAAGCTGCGCTGCTTGTCTTTGCTCCTGTGTGCTCTCCCACTCTCGCCTTTTCCACTTATTTTTATTTTTGATTTATTTTTTATTTATTTTGACAATTTAAAAAAAAATACGCATCGTGCTGTGCTGTTTGTGTTTGCTTGAGTGCATTCGCTCGCGCTTGCTTTCTCTACTTTACAATTATTTTGTTATTATTTATCTATTCCTGAGAGTTTATCTTATTTTTTATTTGTTTATTTAAATGAAGTCGACCAGTTGCCTGCCCTTCCTTCCATTATCCGTCACCGAGACAAACTGAACAAAGTTCTGAGGTCGACCTTGTAAAGATAAGGATTCAGGTCTGTCTGCTGTTTACCTTTGCTCCTGCGCGCACTGCCCTTCTCTCCACATTTATGTGTTTGTTTGTTTGTCTATCTAATCTTTTGGGATTTTATTTCTAATGAGATCGACCAGTTGTGTATTTATTATTTTTTTTTACCACGCATCAAGCTGCGCTGCTTGTCTTTGCTCCTGTGTGCTCGCGCACTCTCGCCTTTTCCACTTATTTTTATTTTTGATTTATTTTGTCAATTTAAAAAAAAATACGCATCGTGCTGTGCTGTTTGTGTTTGCTTGAGTGCATTACCGCGCTTTCGCTTTCTCCACTTTACAATTTTTTTGTTATTATTTATCTATTCCTGAGAGTTTATCTTATTTTTTATTTGTTTATTTAAATGAAGACGACCAGTTGCCTGCCCTTCCTTCCATTATCCGTCACCGAGACAAACTGAACAAAGTTCTGAGGTCGACCTTGTAAAGATAAGGATTCAGGTCTGTCTGCTGTTTACCTTTGCTCCTGCGCACACTGCCCTTCTCTCCACATTTATGTCTTTGTTTGTTTGTCTATCTAATCTTTTGGGTTTTTATTTCTAATGAGGTCGACCAGTTGTCTATTTATTATTTTTTTTACTACGCATCAAGCTGCGCTGCTTGTCTTTGCTCCTGTGTGCTCGCGCACTCTCGCCTTTTCCACTAATTTTTATTTTTGATTTATTTTTGATTTATTTTGTCAATTTTAAAAAAAATACGCATCGTGCTGTGCTGTTTGTGTTTGCTTGAGTGCATTCGCGCGCTCTCGCTTTCTCCACTTTACAATTTTTTTGTTATTATTTATCTATTCCTGAGAGTTTATCTTATTTTTTATTTGTTTATTTAAATGAAGTCGACCAGTTGCCTGCCCTTCCTTCCATTATCCGTCACCGAGACAAACTGAACAAAGTTCTGAGGTCGACCTTGTAAAGATAAGGATTCAGGTCTGTCTGCTGTTTACCTTTGCTAATGCGCGCACTGCCCTTCTCTCCACATTTATGTTTTTGTTTGTTTGTCTATCTAATCTTTTGGGTTTTTATTTCTAATGAGGTCGACCAGTTGTCTATTTATTATTTTTTTTACTACGCATCAAGCTGCGCTGCTTGTCTTTGCTCCTGTGTGCTCTCGCACTCTCGCTTTTTCCACTTATTTTTATTTTTGATTTATTTTGTCAATTTAAAAAAAATACTCATCGTGCTGTGCTGTTTGTGTTTGCTTGAGTGCATTCGCGCGCTCTCGCTTTCTCCACTTTACAATTTTTTTGTTATTATTTATCTATTCCTGAGAGTTTATCTTATTTTTTATTTGTTTATTTAAATGAAGTCGACCAGTTGCCTGCCCTTCCTTCCATTATCCGTCACCGAGACAAACTGAACAAAGTTCTGAGGTCGACCTTGTAAAGATAAGGATTCAGGTCTGTCTGCTGGTTACCTTTGCTCCTGCACGCAGTGCCCTTCTCTCCACTTTTATGTGTTTGTTTGTTTGTCTATCTAATCTTTTGGGTTTTTATTTCTAATGAGGTCGACCAGTTGTCTATTTATTATTTTTTTTACTACGCATCAAGCTGCGCTGCTTGTCTTTGCTCCTGTGTGCTCGCGCACTCTCGCCTTTTCCACTTATTTTTATTTTTGATTTATTTTTTGATTTATTTTGTCAATTTAAAAAAATACGCATCGTGCTGTGCTGTTTGTGTTTGCTTGAGTGCTTTCGCGCGCTCTCGCTTTCTCCACTTTACAATTTTTTTGTTATTATTTATCTATTCCTGAGAGTTTATCTTATTTTTTATTTGTTTATTTAAATGAAGTCGACCAGTTGCCTGCCCTTCCTTCCATTATCCGTCACCGAGACAAACTGAACAAAGTTCTGAGGTCGACCTTGTAAAGATAAGGATTCAGGTCTGTCTGCTGTTTACCTTTGCTCCTGCGCGCACTGCCCTTCTCTCCACATTTATGTGTTTGTTTGTTTGTCTATCTAATCTTTTGGGTTTTTATTTCTAATGAGGTCGACCAGTTGTCTATTTATTATTTTTTTTACTACGCATCAAGATGCGCTGCTTGTCTTTGCTCCTGTGTGCTCGCGCACTCTCGCCTTTTCCACTTATTTTTATTTTTGATTTATTTTTATTTATTTTCTCAATTTAAAAAAAATACGCATCGTGCTGTGCTGTTTGTGTTTGCTTGAGTGTATTCGAGCGCTCTCGCTTTCTCCACTTTACAATTTTTTTGTTAGTATTTATCTATTCCTGAGAGTTTATCTTATTTTTTATTTGTTTATTTAAATGAAGTCGACCAGTTGCCTGCCCTTCCTTCCATTATCCGTCACCGAGACAAACTGAACAAAGTTCTGAGGTCGACCTTGTAAAGATAAGGATTCAGGTCTGTCTGCTTTTTACCTTTGCTCCTGCGCGCACTGCCCTTCTCTCCACATTTATGTGTTTGTTTGTTTGTCTATCTAATCTTTTGGGTTTTTATTTCTAATGAGGTCGACCAGTTGTCTATTTATTATTTTTTTACTACGCATCAAGCTGCGCTGCTTGTCTTTGCTCCTGTGTGCTCGCGCACTCTCGCCTTTTCCACTTATTTTTATTTTTGATTTATTTTTGATTTATTTTGTCAATTTAAAAAAATACGCATCGTGCTGTGCTGTTTGTGTTTGCTTGAGTGCATTCGCGCGCTCTCGCTTTCTCCACTTTACAATTTTTTTGTTATTATTTATCTATTCCTGAGAGTTTATCTTATTTTTTATTTGTTTATTTAAATGAAGTCGACCAGTTGCCTGCCCTTCCTTCCATTATCCGTCACCGAGACAAACTGAACAAAGTTCTGAGGTCGACCTTGTAAAGATAAGGATTCAGGTCTGTCTGCTTTTTACCTTTGCTCCTGCGCGCACTGCCCTTCTCTCCACATTTACGTGTTTGTTTGTTTGTCTATCTAATCTTTTGGGTTTTTATTTCTAATGAGGTCGACCAGTTGTCTATTTATTATTTTTTTACTACGCATCAAGCTGCGCTGCTTGTCTTTGCTCCTGTGTGCTCGCGCACTCTCGCCTTTTCCACTTATTTTTATTTTTGATTTATTTTTGATTTATTTTGTCAATTTAAAAAAATACGCATCGTGCTGTGCTGTTTGTGTTTGCTTGAGTGCATTCGCGCGCTCTCGCTTTCTCCACTTTACAATTTTTTTGTTATTATTTATCTATTCCTGAGAGTTTATCTTATTTTTTATTTGTTTATTTAAATGAAGTCGACCAGTTGCCTGCCCTTCCTTCCATTATCCGTCACCGAGACAAACTGAACAAAGTTCTGAGGTCGACCTTGTAAAGATAAGGATTCAGGTCTGTCTGCTTTTTACCTTTGCTCCTGCCGCACTGCCCTTCTCTCCACATTTATGTGTTTGTTTGTTTGTCTATCTAATCTTTTGGGTTTTTATTTCTAATGAGGTCGACCAGTTGTCTATTTATTATTTTTTTTACTACGCATCAAGCTGCGCTGCTTGTCTTTGCTCCTGTGTGCTCGCGCACTCTCGCCTTTTCCACTTATTTTTATTTTTGATTTATTTTTCATTTATTTTGTCAATTTAAAAAAAATACGCATCGTGCTGTGCTGTTTGTGTTTGCTTGAGTGCATTCGCGCGCTCTCGCTTTCTCCACTTTACAATTTTTTTGTTATTATTTATCTATTCCTGAGAGTTTATCTTATTTTTTATTTGTTTATTTAAATGAAGTCGACCAGTTGCCTGCCCTTCCTTCCATTATCCGTCACCGAGACAAACTGAACAAAGTTCTGAGGTCGACCTTGTAAAGATAAGGATTCAGGTCTGTCTGCTGTTTACCTTTGCTCCTGCGCGCACTGCCCTTCTCTCCACATTTATGTGTTTGTTTGTCTATCTAATCTTTTGGGTTTTTATTTCTAATGAGGTCGACCAGTTGTCTATTTATTATTTTTTTTACTACGCATCAAGCTGCGCTGCTTGTCTTTGCTCCTGTGTGCTCGCGCACTCTCGCCTTTTCCACTTATTTTTATTTTTGATTTATTTTTGTTTTATTTTGTCAATTTAAAAAAGAATACGCATCGTGCTGTGCTGTTTGTGTTTGCTTGAGTGCATTCGCGCGCTCTCGCTTTCTCCACTTTACAATTTTTTTGTTATTATTTATCTATTCCTGAGAGTTTATCTTATTTTTTTTGTTTATTTAAATGAAGTCGACCAGTTGCCTGCCCTTCCTTCCATTATCCGTCACCGAGACAAACTGAACAAAGTTCTGAGGTCGACCTTGTAAAGATAAGGATTCAGGTCTGTCTGCTGTTTACCTTTGCTCCTGCGCGCACTGCCCTTCTCTCCACATTTATGTGTTTGTTTATTTGTCTATCTAATCTTTTGGGTTTTTATTTCTAATGAGGTCGACCAGTTGTCTATTTATTATTTTTTTTACTACGCATCAAGCTGCGCTGCTTGTCTTTGCTCCTGTGTGCTCGCGCACTCTCGCCTTTTCCACTTATTTTTATTTTTGATTTATTTTTGATTTATTTTATCAATTTAAAAAAAATACGCATCGTGCTTGTGCTGTTTGTGTTTGCTTGAGTGTATTCGCGCGCTCTCGCTTTCTCCACTTTACAATTTTTTTGTTATTATTTATCTATTCCTGAGAGTTTATCTTATTTTTTATTTGTTTATTTAAATGAAGTCGACCAGTTGCCTGCCCTTCCTTCCATTATCCGTCACCGAGACAAACTGAACAAAGTTCTGAGGTCGACCTTGTAAAGATAAGGATTCAGGTCTGTCTGCTTTTTACCTTTGCTCCTGCGCGCACTGCCCTTCTCTCCACATTTATGTTTGTTTGTTTGTCTATCTAATCTTTTGGGTTTTTATTTCTAATGAGGTCGACCAGTTGTCTATTTATTATTTTTTTACTACGCATCAAGCTGCGCTGCTTGTCTTTGCTCCTGTGTGCTCGCGCACTCTCGCCTTTTCCACTTATTTTTATTTTTGATTTATTTTTGATTTATTTTGTCAATTTAAAAAAATACGCATCGTGCTGTGCTGTTTGTGTTTGCTTGAGTGTATTCGCGCGCTCTCGCTTTCTCCACTTTACAATTTTTTTGTTAGTATTTATCTATTCCTGAGAGTTTATCTTATTTTTTATTTGTTTATTTAAATGAAGTCGACCAGTTGCCTGCCCTTCCTTCCATTATCCGTCACCGAGACAAACTGAACAAAGTTCTGAGGTCGACCTTGTAAAGATAAGGATTCAGGTCTGTCTGCTTTTTACCTTTGCTCCTGCGCGCACTGCCCTTCTCTCCACATTTATGTGTTTGTTTGTTTGTCTATCTAATCTTTTGGGTTTTTATTTCTAATGAGGTCGACCAGTTGTCTATTTATTATTTTTTTACTACGCATCAAGCTGCGCTGCTTGTCTTTGCTCCTGTGTGCTCGCGCACTCTCGCCTTTTCCACTTATTTTTATTTTTGATTTATTTTTGATTTATTTTGTCAATTTAAAAAAATACGCATCGTGCTGTGCTGTTTGTGTTTGCTTGAGTGCATTCGCGCGCTCTCGCTTTCTCCACTTTACAATTTTTTTGTTATTATTTATCTATTCCTGAGAGTTTATCTTATTTTTTATTTGTTTATTTAAATGAAGTCGACCAGTTGCCTGCCCTTCCTTCCATTATCCGTCACCGAGACAAACTGAACAAAGTTCTGAGGTCGACCTTGTAAAGATAAGGATTCAGGTCTGTCTGCTTTTTACCTTTGCTCCTGCGCGCACTGCCCTTCTCTCCACATTTACGTGTTTGTTTGTTTGTCTATCTAATCTTTTGGGTTTTTATTTCTAATGAGGTCGACCAGTTGTCTATTTATTATTTTTTTTACTACGCATCAAGCTGCGCTGCTTGTCTTTGCTCCTGTGTGCTCGCGCACTCTCGCCTTTTCCACTTATTTTTATTTTTGATTTATTTTTGATTTATTTTGTCAATTTAAAAAAAATACGCATCGTGCTGTGCTGTTTGTGTTTGCTTGAGTGCATTCGCGCGCTCTCGCTTTCTCCACTTTACAATTTTTTTGTTATTATTTATCTATTCCTGAGAGTTTATCTTATTTTTTATTTGTTTATTTAAATGAAGTCGACCAGTTGCCTGCCCTTCCTTCCATTATCCGTCACCGAGACAAACTGAACAAAGTTCTGAGGTCGACCTTGTAAAGATAAGGATTCAGGTCTGTCTGCTGTTTACCTTTGCTCCTGCGCGCACTGCCCTTCTCTCCACATTTATGTGTTTGTTTGTCTATCTAATCTTTTGGGTTTTTATTTCTAATGAGGTCGACCAGTTGTCTATTTATTATTTTTTTTACTACGCATCAAGCTGCGCTGCTTGTCTTTGCCCCTGTGTGCTCGCGCACTCTCGCCTTTTCCACTTATTTTTATTTTTGATTTATTTTTGATTTATTTTGTCAATTTAAAAAAGAATACGCATCTTGCTGTGCTGTTTGTGTTTGCTTGAGTGCATTCGCGCGCTCTCGCTTTCTCCACTTTACAATTTTTTTGTTATTATTTATCTATTCCTGAGAGTTTATCTTATTTTTTTTTGTTTATTTAAATGAAGTCGACCAGTTGCCTGCCCTTCCTTCCATTATCCGTCACCGAGACAAACTGAACAAAGTTCTGAGGTCGACCTTGTAAAGATAAGGATTCAAGTCTGTCTGCTGTTTACCTTTGCTCCTGCGCGCACTGCCCTTCTCTCCACATTTATGTGTTTGTTTATCTATCTAATCTTTTGGGTTTTTATTTCTAATGAGGTCGACCAGTTGTCTATTTATTATTTTTTTTACTACGCATCAAGCTGCGCTGCTTGTCTTTGCTCCTTAGTGCTCGCGCACTCTCGCCTTTTCCACTTATTTTTATTTTTGATTTATTTTTGATTTATTTTGTCAATTTAAAAAAAAATACGCATCTTGCTGTGCTGTTTGTGTTTGCTTGAGTGCATTCGCGCGCTCTCGCTTTCTCCACTTTACAATTTTTTTGTTATTATTTATCTATTCCTGAGAGTTTATCTTATTTTTTTTTGTTTATTTAAATGAAGTCGACCAGTTGCCTGCCCTTCCTTCCATTATCCGTCACCGAGACAAACTGAACAAAGTTCTGAGGTCGACCTTGTAAAGATAAGGATTCAAGTCTGTCTGCTGTTTACCTTTGCTCCTGCGCGCACTGCCCTTCTCTCCACATTTATGTGTTTGTTTGTCTATCTAATCTTTTGGGTTTTTATTTCTAATGAGGTCGACCAGTTGTCTATTTATTATTTTTTTTTACTACGCATCAAGCTGCGCTGCTTGTCTTTGCTCCTGTGTGCTCGCGCACTCTCGCCTTTTCCACTTATTTTTATTTTTGATTTATTTTTTATTTATTTTGTCAATTTAAAAAAATACGCATCGTGCTGTGCTGTTTGTGTTTGCTTGAGTGTATTCGCGCGCTCTCGCTTTCTCCACTTTACAATTTTTTTGTTAGTATTTATCTATTCCTGAGAGTTTATCTTATTTTTTATTTGTTTATTTAAATGAAGTCGACCAGTTGCCTGCCCTTCCTTCCATTATCCGTCACCGAGACAAACTGAACAAAGTTCTGAGGTCGACCTTGTAAAGATAAGGATTCAGGTCTGTCTGCTTTTTACCTTTGCTCCTGCGCGCACTGCCCTTCTCTCCACATTTACGTGTTTGTTTGTTTGTCTATCTAATCTTTTGGGTTTTTATTTCTAATGAGGTCGACCAGTTGTCTATTTATTATTTTTTTACTACGCATCAAGCTGCGCTGCTTGTCTTGGCTCCTGTGTGCTCGCGCACTCTCGCCTTTTCCACTTATTTTTATTTTTGATTTATTTTTGATTTATTTTGTCAATTTAAAAAAATACGCATCGTGCTATGCTGTTTGTGTTTGCTTGAGTGCATTCGCGCGCTCTCGCTTTCTCCACTTTACAATTTTTTTGTTATTATTTATCTATTCCTGAGAGTTTATCTTATATTTATTTGTTTATTTAAATGAAGTCGACCAGTTGCCTGCCCTTCCTTCCATTATCCGTCACCGAGACAAACTGAACAAAGTTCTGAGGTCGACCTTGTAAAGATAAGGATTCAGGTCTGTCTGCTTTTTACCTTTGCTCCTGCCTGCACTGCCTTTCTCTCCACATTTATGTGTTTGTTTGTTTGTCTATCTAATCTTTTGGGTTTTTATTTCTAATGAGGTCGACCAGTTGTCTATTTATTATTTTTTTTACTACGCAGCAAGCTGCGCTGCTTGTCTTTGCTCCTGTGGGCTCGGGCACTCTCGCCTTTTCCACTTATTTTTATTTTTGATTTATTTTTCATTTATTTTGTCAATTTAAAAATAAATACGCATCGTGCTGTGCTGTTTGTGTTTGCTTGAGTGCATTCGCGCGCTCTCGCTTTCTCCACTTTACAATTTTTTTGTTATTATTTATCTATTCCTGAGAGTTTATCTTATTTTTTATTTGTTTATTTAAATGAAGTCGACCAGTTGCCTGCCCTTCCTTCCATTATCCGTCACCGAGACAAACTGAACAAAGTTCTGAGGTCGACCTTGTAAAGATAAGGATTCAGGTCTGTCTGCTGTTTACCTTTGCTCCTGCGCGCACTGCCCTTCTCTCCACATTTATGTGTTTGTTTGTCTATCTAATCTTTTGGGTTTTTATTTCTAATGAGGTCGACCAGTTGTCTATTTATTATTTTTTTTACTACGCATCAAGCTGCGCTGCTTGTCTTTGCCCCTGTGTGCTCGCGCACTCTCGCCTTTTCCACTTATTTTTATTTTTGATTTATTTTTGATTTATTTTGTCATTTTAAAAAAGAATACGCATCTTGCTGTGCTGTTTGTGTTTGCTTGAGTGCATTCGCGCGCTCTCGCTTTCTCCACTTTACAATTTTTTTGTTATTATTTATCTATTCCTGAGAGTTTATCTTATTTTTTTTGTTTATTTAAATGAAGTCGACCAGTTGCCTGCCCTTCCTTCCATTATCCGTCACCGAGACAAACTGAACAAAGTTCTGAGGTCGACCTTGTAAAGATAAGGATTCAAGTCTGTCTGCTGTTTACCTTTGCTCCTGCGCGCACTGCCCTTCTCTCCACATTTATGTGTTTGTTTATTTGTCTATCTAATCTTTTGGGTTTTTATTTCTAATGAGGTCGACCAGTTGTCTATTTATTATTTTTTTTAATACGCATCAAGCTGCGCTGCTTGTCTTTGCTCCTGTGTGCTCGTGCACTCTCGCCTTTTCCACTTATTTTTATTTTTGATTTATTTTTGATTTATTTTATCAATTTTTAAAAAAAATACGCATCGTGCTTTGCTGTTTGTGTTTGCTTGAGTGCATTCGCGCGCTCTCGCTTTCTCCACTTTACAATTTTTTTGTTATTATTTATCTATTCCTGAGAGTTTATCTTATTTTTTATTTGTTTATTTAAATGAAGTCGACCAGTTGCCTGCCCTTCCTTCCATTATCCGTCACCGAGACAAACTGAACAAAGTTCTGAGGTCGACCTTGTAAAGATAAGGATTCAGGTCTGTCTGCTGTTTACCTTTGCTCCTGCGCGCACTGCCCTTCTCTCCACATTTATGTGTTTGTTTGTCTATCTAATCTTTTGGGTTTTTATTTCTAATGAGGTCGACCAGTTGTCTATTTATTATTTTTTTTACTACGCATCAAGCTGCGCTGCTTGTCTTTGCTCCTGTGTGCTCGCGCACTCTCGCCTTTTCCACTTATTTTTATTTTTGATTTATTTTTGATTTATTTTGTCAATTTAAAAAAAAATACGCATCTTGCTGTGCTGTTTGTGTTTGCTTGAGTGCATTCGCGCGCTCTCGCTTTCTCCACTTTACAATTTTTTTGTTATTATTTATCTATTCCTGAGAGTTTATCTTATTTTTTTTTGTTTATTTAAATGAAGTCGACCAGTTGCCTGCCCTTCCTTCCATTATCCGTCACCGAGACAAACTGAACAAAGTTCTGAGGTCGACCTTGTAAAGATAAGGATTCAAGTCTGTCTGCTGTTTACCTTTGCTCCTGCGCGCACTGCCCTTCTCTCCACATTTATGTGTTTGTTTATTTGTCTATCTAATCTTTTGGGTTTTTATTTCTAATGAGGTCGACCAGTTGTCTATTTATTATTTTTTTTACTACGCATCAAGCTGCGCTGCTTGTCTTTGCTCCTGTGTGCTCGCGCACTCTCGCCTTTTCCACTTATTTTTATTTTTGATTTATTTTTGATTTATTTTATCAATTTTTAAAAAAAATACGCATCGTGCTGTGCTGTTTGTGTTTGCTTGAGTGCATTCGCGCGCTCTCGCTTTCTCCACTTTACAATTTTTTTGTTATTATTTATCTATTCCTGAGAGTTTATCTTATTTTTTATTTGTTTATTTAAATGAAGTCGACCAGTTGCCTGCCCTTCCTTCCATTATCCGTCACCGAGACAAACTGAACAAAGTTCTGAGGTCGACCTTGTAAAGATAAGGATTCAGGTCTGTCTGCTGTTTACCTTTGCTCCTGCGCGCACTGCCCTTCTCTCCACATTTATGTGTTTGTTTGTTTGTCTATCTAATCTTTTGGGTTTTTATTTCTAATGAGGTCGACCAGTTGTCTATTTATTATTTTTTTTTACTACGCATCAAGCTGCGCTGCTTGTCTTTGCTCCTGTGTGCTCGCGCACTCTCGCCTTTTCCACTTATTTTTATTTTTGATTTATTTTTGATTTATTTTTGTTCAATTTTAAAAAAAATACGCATCGTGCTGTGCTGTTTGTGTTTGCTTGAGTGCATTCGCGCGCTCTCGCTTTCTCCACTTTACAATTTTTTTGTTATTATTTATCTATTCCTGAGAGTTTATCTTATTTTTTATTTGTTTATTTAAATGAAGTCGACCAGTTGCCTGCCCTTCCTTCCATTATCCGTCACCGAGACAAACTGAACAAAGTTCTGAGGTCGACCTTGTAAAGATAAGGATTCAGGTCTGTCTGCTGTTTACCTTTGCTCCTGCGCGCACTGCCCTTCTCTCCACATTTATGTGTTTGTTTGTTTGTCTATCTAATCTTTTGGGTTTTTATTTCTAATGAGGTCGACCAGTTGTCTATTTATTATTTTTTTTACTACGCATCAAGCTGCGCTGCTTGTCTTTGCTCCTGTGTGCTCGCGCACTCTCGCCTTTTCCACTTATTTTTATTTTTGATTTATTTTTGATTTATTTTGTCAATTTAAAAAAAATACGCATCGTGCTGTGCTGTTTGTGTTTGCTTGAGTGCATTCGCGCGCTCTCGCTTTCTCCACTTTACAATTTTTTTGTTATTATTTATCTATTCCTGAGAGTTTATCTTATTTTTTTTTGTTTATTTAAATGAAGTCGACCAGTTGCCTGCCCTTCCTTCCATTATCCGTCACCGAGACAAACTGAACAAAGTTCTGAGGTCGACCTTGTAAAGATAAGGATTCAGGTCTGTCTGCTGTTTACCTTTGCTCCTGCGCGCACTGCCCTTCTCTCCACATTTATGTGTTTGTTTGTCTATCTAATCTTTTGGGTTTTTATTTCTAATGAGGTCGACCAGTTGTCTATTTATTATTTTTTTTACTACGCATCAAGCTGCGCTGCTTGTCTTTGCTCCTGTGTGCTCGCGCACTCTCGCCTTTTCCACTTATTTTTATTTTTGATTTATTTTTGATTTATTTTGTCAATTTTAAAAAAAATACGCATCGTGCTGTGCTGTTTGTGTTTGCTTGAGTGCATTCGCGCGCTCTCGCTTTCTCCACTTTACAATTTTTTTGTTATTATTTATCTATTCCTGAGAGTTTATCTTATTTTTTATTTGTTTATTTAAATGAAGTCGACCAGTTGCCTGCCCTTCCTTCCATTATCCGTCACCGAGACAAACTGAACAAAGTTCTGAGGTCGACCTTGTAAAGATAAGGATTCAGGTCTGTCTGCTGTTTACCTTTGCTCCTGCGCGCACTGCCCTTCTCTCCACATTTATGTGTTTGTTTGTTTGTCTATCTAATCTTTTGGGTTTTTATTTCTAATGAGGTCGACCAGTTGTCTATTTATTATTTTTTTTACTACGCATCAAGCTGCGCTGCTTGTCTTTGCTCCTGTGTGCTCGCGCACTCTCGCCTTTTCCACTTATTTTTATTTTTGATTTATTTTTGATTTATTTTGTCAATTTTAAAAAAAAATACGCATCGTGCTGTGCTGTTTGTGTTTGCTTGAGTGCATTCGCGCGCTCTCGCTTTCTCCACTTTACAATTTTTTTGTTATTATTTATCTATTCCTGAGAGTTTATCTTATTTTTTTTTGTTTATTTAAATGAAGTCGACCAGTTGCCTGCCCTTCCTTCCATTATCCGTCACCGAGACAAACTGAACAAAGTTCTGAGGTCGACCTTGTAAAGATAAGGATTCAGGTCTGTCTGCTGTTTACCTTTGCTCCTGCGCGCACTGCCCTTCTCTCCACATTTATGTGTTTGTTTGTTTGTCTATCTAATCTTTTGGGTTTTTATTTCTAATGAGGTCGACCAGTTGTCTATTTATTATTTTTTTTACTACGCATCAAGCTGCGCTGCTTGTCTTTGCTCCTGTGTGCTCGCGCACTCTCGCCTTTTCCACTTATTTTTATTTTTGATTTATTTTTGTCAATTTTTAAAAAAAATACGCATCGTGCTGTGCTGTTTGTGTTTGCTTGAGTGCATTCGCGCGCTCTCGCTTTCTCCACTTTACAATTTTTTTGTTATTATTTATCTATTCCTGAGAGTTTATCTTATTTTTTATTTGTTTATTTAAATGAAGTCGACCAGTTGCCTGCCCTTCCTCCCATTATCCGTCACCGAGACAAACTGAACAAAGTACTGAGGTCGACCTTGTAAAGATAAGGATTCAGGTCTGTCTGCTGTTTACCTTTGCTCCTGCGCGCACTGCCCTTCTCTCCACATTTATGTGTTTGTTTGTTTGTCTATCTAATCTTTTGGTTTTTTATTTCTAATGAGGTCGACCAGTTGTCTATTTATTATTTTTTTTACTACGCATCAAGCTGCGCTGCTTGTCTTTGCTCCTGTGTGCTCGCGCACTCTCGCCTTTTCCACTTATTTTTATTTTTGATTTATTTTTGATTTATTTTTCAATTTAAAAAAAATACGCATCGTGCTGTGCTGTTTGTGTTTGCTTGAGTGCATTCGCGCGCTCTCGCTTTCTCCACTTTACAATTTTTTTGTTATTATTTATCTATTCCTGAGAGTTTATCTTATTTTTTATTTGTTTATTTAAATGAAGTCGACCAGTTGCCTGCCCTTCCTTCCATTATCCGTCACCGAGACAAACTGAACAAAGTTCTGAGGTCGACCTTGTAAAGATAAGGATTCAGGTCTGTCTGCTGTTTACCTTTGCTCCTGCGCGCACTGCCCTTCTCTCCACATTTATGTGTTTGTTTGTTTGTCTATCTAATCTTTTGGGTTTTTATTTCTAATGAGGTCGACCAGTTGTCTATTTATTATTTTTTTTACTACGCATCAAGCTGCGCTGCTTGTCTTTGCTCCTGTGTGCTCGCGCACTCTCGCCTTTTCCACTTATTTTTATTTTTGATTTATTTTTGATTTATTTTTGTCAATTTTAAAAAAAAATACGCATCGTGCTGTGCTGTTTGTGTTTGCTTGAGTGCATTCGCGCGCTCTCGCTTTCTCCACTTTACAATTTTTTTGTTATTATTTATCTATTCCTGAGAGTTTATCTTATTTTTTGTTTATTTAAATGAAGTCGACCAGTTGCCTGCCCTTCCTCCATTATCCGTCACCGAGACAAACTGAACAAAGTACTGAGGTCGACCTTGTAAAGATAAGGATTCAGGTCTGTCTGCTGTTTACCTTTGCTCCTGCGCGCACTGCCCTTCTCTCCACATTTATGTGTTTGTTTGTTTGTCTATCTAATCTTTTGGTTTTTTATTTCTAATGAGGTCGACCAGTTGTCTATTTATTATTTTTTTTACTACGCATCAAGCTGCGCTGCTTGTCTTTGCTCCTGTGTGCTCGCGCACTCTCGCCTTTTCCACTTATTTTTATTTTTGATTTATTTTTGATTTATTTTCTCAATTTTTTAAAAAAAATACGCATCGTGCTGTGCTGTTTGTGTTTGCTTGAGTGCATTCGCGCGCTCTCGCTTTCTCCACTTTACAATTTTTTTGTTATTATTTATCTATTCCTGAGAGTTTATCTTATTTTTTATTTGTTTATTTAAATGAAGTCGACCAGTTGCCTGCCCTTCCTTCCATTATCCGTCACCGAGACAAACTGAACAAAGTTCTGAGGTCGACCTTGTAAAGATAAGGATTCAGGTCTGTCTGCTGTTTACCTTTGCTCCTGCGCGCACTGCCCTTCTCTCCACATTTATGTGTTTGTTTGTTTGTCTATCTAATCTTTTGGGTTTTTATTTCTAATGAGGTCGACCAGTTGTCTATTTATTATTTTTTTTACTACGCATCAAGCTGCGCTGCTTGTCTTTGCTCCTGTGTGCTCGCGCACTCTCGCCTTTTCCACTTATTTTTATTTTTGATTTATTTTTGTCAATTTTAAAAAAAAATACGCATCGTGCTGTGCTGTTTGTGTTTGCTTGAGTGCATTCGCGCGCTCTCGCTTTCTCCACTTTACAATTTTTTTGTTATTATTTATCTATTCCTGAGAGTTTATCTTATTTTTTGTTTATTTAAATGAAGTCGACCAGTTGCCTGCCCTTCCTCCCATTATCCGTCACCGAGACAAACTGAACAAAGTACTGAGGTCGACCTTGTAAAGATAAGGATTCAGGTCTGTCTGCTGTTTACCTTTGCTCCTGCGCGCACTGCCCTTCTCTCCACATTTATGTGTTTGTTTGTTTGTCTATCTAATCTTTTGGTTTTTATTTCTAATGAGGTCGACCAGTTGTCTATTTATTATTTTTTTTACTACGCATCAAGCTGCGCTGCTTGTCTTTGCTCCTGTGTGCTCGCGCACTCTCGCCTTTTCCACTTATTTTTATTTTTGATTTATTTTTGATTTATTATATCAATTTTTAAAAAAAATACGCATCGTGCTGTGCTGTTTGTGTTTGCTTGAGTGCATTCGCGCGCTCTCGCTTTCTCCACTTTACAATTTTTTTGTTATTATTTATCTATTCCTGAGAGTTTATCTTATTTTTTATTTGTTTATTTAAATGAAGTCGACCAGTTGCCTGCCCTTCCTTCCATTATCCGTCACCGAGACAAACTGAACAAAGTTCTGAGGTCGACCTTGTAAAGATAAGGATTCAGGTCTGTCTGCTGTTTACCTTTGCTCCTGCGCGCACTGCCCTTCTCTCCACATTTATGTGTTTGTTTGTTTGTCTATCTAATCTTTTGGGTTTTTATTTCTAATGAGGTCGACCAGTTGTCTATTTATTATTTTTTTTACTACGCATCAAGCTGCGCTGCTTGTCTTTGCTCCTGTGTGCTCGCGCACTCTCGCCTTTTCCACTTATTTTTATTTTTGATTTATTTTTGATTTATTTTTGTCAATTTAAAAAAAAATACGCATCGTGCTGTGCTGTTTGTGTTTGCTTGAGTGCATTCGCGCGCTCTCGCTTTCTCCACTTTACAATTTTTTTGTTATTATTTATCTATTCCTGAGAGTTTATCTTATTTTTTGTTTATTTAAATGAAGTCGACCAGTTGCCTGCCCTTCCTCCCATTATCCGTCACCGAGACAAACTGAACAAAGTACTGAGGTCGACCTTGTAAAGATAAGGATTCAGGTCTGTCTGCTGTTTACCTTTGCTCCTGCACGCACTGCCCTTCTCTCCACATTTATGTGTTTGTTTGTTTGTCTATCTAATCTTTTGGTTTTTTATTTCTAATGAGGTCGACCAGTTGTCTATTTATTATTTTTTTTACTACGCATCAAGCTGCGCTGCTTGTCTTTGCTCCTGTGTGCTCGCGCACTCTCGCCTTTTCCACTTATTTTTATTTTTGATTTATTTTGTCAATTTAAAAAAAATACGCATCGTGCTGTGCTGTTTGTGTTTGCTTGAGTGCATTCGCGCGCTCTCGCTTTCTCCACTTTACAATTTTTTTGTTATTATTTATCTATTCCTGAGAGTTTATCTTATTTTTTATTTGTTTATTTAAATGAAGTCGACCAGTTGCCTGCCCTTCCTTCCATTATCCGTCACCGAGACAAACTGAACAAAGTTCTGAGGTCGACCTTGTAAAGATAAGGATTCAGGTCTGTCTGCTGTTTACCTTTGCTCCTGCGCGCACTGCCCTTCTCTCCACATTTATGTGTTTGTTTGTTTGTCTATCTAATATTTTGGGTTTTTATTTCTAATGAGGTCGACCAGTTGTCTATTTATTATTTTTTTTACTACGCATCAAGCTGCGCTGCTTGTCTTTGCTCCTGTGTGCTCGCGCACTCTCGCCTTTTCCACTTATTTTTATTTTTGATTTATTTTTTATTTATTTTTAAAAAAAAAATACGCATCGTGCTGTGCTGTTTGTGTTTGCTTGAGTGCATTCGCGCGCTCTCGCTTTCTCCACTTTACAATTTTTTTGTTATTATTTATCTATTCCTGAGAGTTTATCTTATTTTTTATTTGTTTATTTAAATGAAGTCGACCAGTTGCCTGCCCTTCCTTCCATTATCCGTCACCGAGACAAACTGAACAAAGTTCTGAGGTCGACCTTGTAAAGATAAGGATTCAGGTCTGTCTGCTGTTTACCTTTGCTCCTGCGCGCACTGCCCTTCTCTCCACATTTATGTGTTTGTTTGTTTGTCTATCTAATCTTTTGGGTTTTTATTTCTAATGAGGTCGACCAGTTGTCTATTTATTATTTTTTTTACTACGCATCAAGCTGCGCTGCTTGTCTTTGCTCCTGTGTGCTCGCGCACTCTCGCCTTTTCCACTTATTTTTATTTTTGATTTATTTTTGATTTATTTTGTCAATTTAAAAAAAATACGCATCGTGCTGTGCTGTTTGTGTTTGCTTGAGTGCATTCGCGCGCTCTCGCTTTCTCCACTTTACAATTTTTTGTTATTATTTATCTATTCCTGAGAGTTTATCTTATTTTTTATTTGTTTATTTAAATGAAGTCGACCAGTTGCCTGCCCTTCCTTCCATTATCCGTCACCGAGACAAACTGAACAAAGTTCTGAGGTCGACCTTGTAAAGATAAGGATTCAGGTCTGTCTGCTGTTTACCTTTGCTCCTGCGCGCACTGCCCTTCTCTCCACATTTATGTGTTTGTTTCTTTGTCTATCTAATCTTTTGGGTTTTTATTTCTAATGAGGTCGACCAGTTGTCTATTTATTATTTTTTTTACTACGCATCAAGCTGCGCTGCTTGTCTTTGCTCCTGTGTGCTCGCGCACTCTCGCCTTTTCCACTTATTTTTATTTTTGATTTATTTTTGATTTATTTTCTCAATTTAAAAAAAATACGCATCGTGCTGTGCTGTTTGTGTTTGCTTGAGTGCATTCGCGCGCTCTCGCTTTCTCCACTTTACAATTTTTTTGTTATTATTTATCTATTCCTGAGAGTTTATCTTATTTTTTATTTGTTTATTTAAATGAAGTCGACCAGTTGCCTGCCCTTCCTTCCATTATCCGTCACCGAGACAAACTGAACAAAGTTCTGAGGTCGACCTTGTAAAGATAAGGATTCAGGTCTGTCTGCTGTTTACCTTTGCTCCTGCGCGCACTGCCCTTCTCTCCACATTTATGTGTTTGTTTGTCTATCTAATCTTTTGGGTTTTTATTTCTAATGAGGTCGACCAGTTGTCTATTTATTATTTTTTTTACTACGCATCAAGCTGCGCTGCTTGTCTTTGCTCCTGTGTGCTCGCGCACTCTCGCCTTTTCCACTTATTTTTATTTTTGATTTATTTTTGATTTATTTTGTCAATTTAAAAAAAAATACGCATCGTGCTGTGCTGTTTGTGTTTGCTTGAGTGCATTCGCGCGCTCTCGCTTTCTCCACTTTACAATTTTTTTGTTATTATTTATCTATTCCTGAGAGTTTATCTTATTTTTTATTTGTTTATTTAAATGAAGTCGACCAGTTGCCTGCCCTTCCTTCCATTATCCGTCACCGAGACAAACTGAACAAAGTTCTGAGGTCGACCTTGTAAAGATAAGGATTCAGGTCTGTCTGCTGTTTACCTTTGCTCCTGCGCGCACTGCCCTTCTCTCCACATTTATGTGTTTGTTTGTTTGTCTATCTAATCTTTTGGGTTTTTATTTCTAATGAGGTCGACCAGTTGTCTATTTATTATTTTTTTTACTACGCATCAAGCTGCGCTGCTTGTCTTTGCTCCTGTGTGCTCGCGCACTCTCGCCTTTTCCACTTATTTTTATTTTTGATTTATTTTTGATTTATTTTGTCAATTTAAAAAAAATACGCATCGTGCTGTGCTGTTTGTGTTTGCTTGAGTGCATTCGCGCGCTCTCGCTTTCTCCACTTTACAATTTTTTTGTTATTATTTATCTATTCCTGAGAGTTTATCTTATTTTTTATTTGTTTATTTAAATGAAGTCGACCAGTTGCCTGCCCTTCCTTCCATTATCCGTCACCGAGACAAACTGAACAAAGTTCTGAGGTCGACCTTGTAAAGATAAGGATTCAGGTCTGTCTGCTGTTTACCTTTGCTCCTGCGCGCACTGCCCTTCTCTCCACATTTATGTGTTTGTTTGTTTGTCTATCTAATCTTTTGGGTTTTTATTTCTAATGAGGTCGACCAGTTGTCTATTTATTATTTTTTTTACTACGCATCAAGCTGCGCTGCTTGTCTTTGCTCCTGTGTGCTCGCGCACTCTCGCCTTTTCCACTTATTTTTATTTTTGATTTATTTTTGATTTATTTTGTCAATTTTAAAAAAAATACGCATCGTGCTGTGCTGTTTGTGTTTGCTTGAGTGCATTCGCGCGCTCTCGCTTTCTCCACTTTACAATTTTTTTGTTATTATTTATCTATTCCTGAGAGTTTATCTTATTTTTTATTTGTTTATTTAAATGAAGTCGACCAGTTGCCTGCCCTTCCTTCCATTATCCGTCACCGAGACAAACTGAACAAAGTTCTGAGGTCGACCTTGTAAAGATAAGGATTCAGGTCTGTCTGCTGTTTACCTTTGCTCCTGCGCGCACTGCCCTTCTCTCCACATTTATGTGTTTGTTTGTTTGTCTATCTAATCTTTTGGGTTTTTATTTCTAATGAGGTCGACCAGTTGTCTATTTATTATTTTTTTTACTACGCATCAAGCTGCGCTGCTTGTCTTTGCTCCTGTGTGCTCGCGCACTCTCGCCTTTTCCACTTATTTTTATTTTTGATTTATTTTTGATTTATTTTGTCAATTTTTAAAAAAAAATACGCATCGTGCTGTGCTGTTTGTGTTTGCTTGAGTGCATTCGCGCTCTCTCGCTTTCTCCACTTTACAATTTTTTTGTTATTATTTATCTATTCCTGAGAGTTTATCTTATTTTTTATTTGTTTATTTAAATGAAGTCGACCAGTTGCCTGCCCTTCCTTCCATTATCCGTCACCGAGACAAACTGAACAAAGTTCTGAGGTCGACCTTGTAAAGATAAGGATTCAGGTCTGTCTGCTGTTTACCTTTGCTCCTGCGCGCACTGCCCTTCTCTCCACATTTATGTGTTTGTTTGTTTGTCTATCTAATCTTTTGGGTTTTTATTTCTAATGAGGTCGACCAGTTGTCTATTTATTATTTTTTTACTACGCATCAAGCTGCGCTGCTTGTCTTTGCTCCTGTGTGCTCGCGCACTCTCGCCTTTTCCACTTATTTTTATTTTTGATTTATTTTGTCAATTTAAAAAAAAAATACGCATCGTGCTGTGCTGTTTGTGTTTGCTTGAGTGCATTCGCGCGCTCTCGCTTTCTCCACTTTACAATTTTTTTGTTATTATTTATCTATTCCTGAGAGTTTATCTTATTTTTTATTTGTTTATTTAAATGAAGTCGACCAGTTGCCTGCCCTTCCTTCCATTATCCGTCACCGAGACAAACTGAACAAAGTTCTGAGGTCGACCTTGTAAAGATAAGGATTCAGGTCTGTCTGCTGTTTACCTTTGCTCCTGCGCGCACTGCCCTTCTCTCCACATTTATGTGTTTGTTTGTTTGTCTATCTAATCTTTTGGGTTTTTATTTCTAATGAGGTCGACCAGTTGTCTATTTATTATTTTTTTTACTACGCATCAAGCTGCGCTGCTTGTCTTTGCTCCTGTGTGCTCGCGCACTCTCGCCTTTCCACTTATTTTTATTTTTGATTTATTTTTGATTTATTTTGTCAATTTTTAAAAAAAATACGCATCGTGCTGTGCTGTTTGTGTTTGCTTGAGTGCATTCGCGCGCTCTCGCTTTCTCCACTTTACAATTTTTTTGTTATTATTTATCTATTCCTGAGAGTTTATCTTATTTTTTATTTGTTTATTTAAATGAAGTCGACCAGTTGCCTGCCCTTCCTTCCATTATCCGTCACCGAGAGAAACTGAACAAAGTTCTGAGGTCGACCTTGTAAAGATAAGGATTCAGGTCTGTCTGCTGTTTACCTTTGCTCCTGCGCGCACTGCCCTTCTCTCCACATTTATGTGTTTGTTTGTTTGTCTATCTAATCTTTTGGGTTTTTATTTCTAATGAGGTCGACCAGTTGTCTATTTATTATTTTTTTTACTACGCATCAAGCTGCGCTGCTTGTCTTTGCTCCTGTGTGCTCGCGCACTCTCGCCTTTTCCACTTATTTTTATTTTTGATTTATTTTGTCAATTTAAAAAAAAATACGCATCGTGCTGTGCTGTTTGTGTTTGCTTGAGTGCATTCGCGCGCTCTCGCTTTCTCCACTTTACAATTTTTTTGTTATTATTTATCTATTCCTGAGAGTTTATCTTATTTTTTATTTGTTTATTTAAATGAAGTCGACCAGTTGCCTGCCCTTCCTTCCATTATCCGTCACCGAGACAAACTGAACAAAGTTCTGAAGTCGACCTTGTAAAGATAAGGATTCAGGTCTGTCTGCTGTTTACCTTTGCTCCTGCGCGCACTGCCCTTCTCTCCACATTTATGTGTTTGTTTGTTTGTCTATCTAATCTTTTGGGATTTTATTTCTAATGAGGTCGACCAGTTGTCTATTTATTATTTTTTTTACTACGCATCAAGCTGCCTGCTTGTCTTTGCTCCTGTGTGCTCGCGCACTCTCGCCTTTTCCACTTATTTTTATTTTTGATTTATTTTTGATTTATTTTGTCAATTTTAAAAAAAATACGCATCGTGCTGTGCTGTTTGTGTTTGCTTGAGTGCATTCGCGCGCTCTCGCTTTCTCCACTTTACAATTTTTTGTTATTATTTATCTATTCCTGAGAGTTTATCTTATTTTTTATTTGTTTATTTAAATGAAGTCGACCAGTTGCCTGCCCTTCCTTCCATTATCCGTCACCGAGACAAACTGAACAAAGTTCTGAGGTCGACCTTGTAAAGATAAGGATTCAGGTCTGTCTGCTGTTTACCTTTGCTCCTGCGCGCACTGCCCTTCTCTCCACATTTATGTGTTTGTTTGTTTGTCTATCTAATCTTTTGGGTTTTTATTTCTAATGAGGTCGACCAGTTGTCTATTTATTATTTTTTTTACTACGCATCAAGCTGCGCTGCTTGTCTTTGCTCCTGTGTGCTCGCGCACTCTCGCCTTTTCCACTATTTTTATTTTTGATTTATTTTTGATTTATTTTGTCAATTTTTAAAAAAAATACGCATCGTGCTGTGCTGTTTGTGTTTGCTTGAGTGCATTCGCGCGCTATCGCTTTCTCCACTTTACAATTTTTTTGTTATTATTTATCTATTCCTGAGAGTTTATCTTATTTTTTATTTGTTTATTTAAATGAAGTCGACCAGTTGCCTGCCCTTCCTTCCATTATCCGTCACCGAGACAAACTGAACAAAGTTCTGAGGTCGACCTTGTAAAGATAAGGATTCAGGTCTGTCTGCTGTTTACCTTTGCTCCTGCGCGCACTGCCCTTCTCTCCACATTTATGTGTTTGTTTGTTTGTCTATCTAATCTTTTGGGTTTTTATTTCTAATGAGGTCGACCAGTTGTCTATTTATTATTTTTTTTACTACGCATCAAGCTGCGCTGCTTGTCTTTGCTCCTGTGTGCTCGCGCACTCTCGCCTTTTCCACTTATTTTTATTTTTGATTTATTTTGTCAATTTAAAAAAAAATACGCATCGTGCTGTGCTGTTTGTGTTTGCTTGAGTGCATTCGCGCGCTCTCGCTTTCTCCACTTTACAATTTTTTTGTTATTATTTATCTATTCCTGAGAGTTTATCTTATTTTTTATTTGTTTATTTAAATGAAGTCGACCAGTTGCCTGCCCTTCCTTCCATTATCCGTCACCGAGACAAACTGAACAAAGTTCTGAGGTCGACCTTGTAAAGATAAGGATTCAGGTCTGTCTGCTGTTTACCTTTGCTCCTGCGCGCACTGCCCTTCTCTCCACATTTATGTGTTTGTTTGTTTGTCTATCTAATCTTTTGGGTTTTTATTTCTAATGAGGTCGACCAGTTGTCTATTTATTATTTTTTTTACTACGCATCAAGCTGCGCTGCTTGTCTTTGCTCCTGTGTGCTCGCGCACTCTCGCCTTTCCACTTAATTTTTATTTTTGATTTATTTTTGATTTATTTTGTCAATTTAAAAAAAATACGCATCGTGCTGTGCTGTTTGTGTTTGCTTGAGTGCATTCGCGCGCTCTCGCTTTCTCCACTTTACAATTTTTTTGTTATTATTTATCTATTCCTGAGAGTTTATCTTATTTTTTATTTGTTTATTTAAATGAAGTCGACCAGTTGCCTGCCCTTCCTTCCATTATCCGTCACCGAGAGAAACTGAACAAAGTTCTGAGGTCGACCTTGTAAAGATAAGGATTCAGGTCTGTCTGCTGTTTACCTTTGCTCCTGCGCGCACTGCCCTTCTCTCCACATTTATGTGTTTGTTTGTTTGTCTATCTAATCTTTTGGGTTTTTATTTCTAATGAGGTCGACCAGTTGTCTATTTATTATTTTTTTTACTACGCATCAAGCTGCGCTGCTTGTCTTTGCTCCTGTGTGCTCGCGCACTCTCGCCTTTTCCACTTATTTTTATTTTTGATTTATTTTGTCAATTTTTAAAAAAAATACGCATCGTGCTGTGCTGTTTGTGTTTGCTTGAGTGCATTCGCGCGCTCTCGCTTTCTCCACTTTACAATTTTTTTGTTATTATTTATCTATTCCTGAGAGTTTATCTTATTTTTTATTTGTTTATTTAAATGAAGTCGACCAGTTGCCTGCCCTTCCTTCCATTATCCGTCACCGAGACAAACTGAACAAAGTTCTGAGGTCGACCTTGTAAAGATAAGGATTCAGGTCTGTCTGCTGTTTACCTTTGCTCCTGCGCGCACTGCCCTTCTCTCCACATTTATGTGTTTGTTTGTCTATCTAATCTTTTGGGTTTTTATTTCTAATGAGGTCGACCAGTTGTCTATTTATTATTTTTTTTACTACGCATCAAGCTGCGCTGCTTGTCTTTGCTCCTGTGTGCTCGCGCACTCTCGCCTTTTCCACTTATTTTTATTTTTGATTTATTTTTGATTTATTTTGTCAATTTTAAAAAAAAATACGCATCGTGCTGTGCTGTTTGTGTTTGCTTGAGTGCATTCGCGCGCTCTCGCTTTCTCCACTTTACAATTTTTTTGTTATTATTTATCTATTCCTGAGAGTTTATCTTATTTTTTATTTGTTTATTTAAATGAAGTCGACCAGTTGCCTGCCCTTCCTTCCATTATCCGTCACCGAGACAAACTGAACAAAGTTCTGAGGTCGACCTTGTAAAGATAAGGATTCAGGTCTGTCTGCTGTTTACCTTTGCTCCTGCGCGCACTGCCCTTCTCTCCACATTTATGTGTTTGTTTGTTTGTCTATCTAATCTTTTGGGTTTTTATTTCTAATGAGGTCGACCAGTTGTCTATTTATTATTTTTTTTACTACGCATCAAGCTGCGCTGCTTGTCTTTGCTCCTGTGTGCTCGCGCACTCTCGCCTTTTCCACTTATTTTTATTTTTGATTTATTTTTGATTTATTTTGTCAATTTAAAAAAAAATACGCATCGTGCTGTGCTGTTTGTGTTTGCTTGAGTGCATTCGCGCGCTCTCGCTTTCTCCACTTTACAATTTTTTTGTTATTATTTATCTATTCCTGAGAGTTTATCTTATTTTTTATTTGTTTATTTAAATGAAGTCGACCAGTTGCCTGCCCTTCCTTCCATTATCCGTCACCGAGACAAACTGAACAAAGTTCTGAGGTCGACCTTGTAAAGATAAGGATTTGGTCTGTCTGCTGTTTACCTTTGCTCCTGCACGCACTGCCCTTCTCTCCACATTCATGTGTTTGTTTGTTTGTCTATCTAATCTTTTGGGTTTTTATTTCTAATGAGGTCGACCAGTTGTCTATTTATTATTTTTTTTACTACGCATCAAGCTGCGCTGCTTGTCTTTGCTCCTGTGTGCTCGCGCACTCTCGACTTTTCCACTTATTTTCATTTTTGATTTATTTTTGATTTATTTTGTCAATTTAAAAAAAAATACGCATCGTGCTGTGCTGTTTGTGTTTGCTTGAGTGCATTCGCGCTCTCTCGCTTTGTCCACTTTACAATTTTTTTGTTATTATTTATCTATTCCTGAGAGTTTATCTTATTTTTTATTTGTTTATTTAAATGAAGTCGACCAGTTGCCTGCCCTTCCTTCCATTATCCGTCACCGAGACAAACTGAACAAAGTTCTGAGGTCGACCTTGTAAAGATAAGGATTCAGGTCTGTCTTCTTTTTACCTTTGCTCCTGCGCGCACTGCACTTCTCTCCACATTTATGTGTTTGTTTGTTTGTCTATCTAATCTATTGGGTTTTTATTTCTAATGAGGTCCACCAGTTGTCTATTTATTATTTTTTTACTACGCATCAAGCTGCGCTGCTTGTCTTTGCTCCTGTGTGCTCGCGCACTCTCGCCTTTTCCACTTATTTTTATTTTTGATTTATTTTTTATTTATTTTATCAATTTTTAAAAAAAATACGCATCGTGCTGTGCTGTTTGTGTTTGCTTGAGTGCATTCGCGCGCTCTCGCTTTCTCCACTTTACAATTTTTTTGTTATTATTTATCTATTCCTGAGAGTTTATCTTATTTTTTATTTGTTTATTTAAATGAAGTCGACCAGTTGCCTGCCCTTCCTTCCATTATACGTCACCGAGACAAACTGAACAAAGTTCTGAGGTCGACCTTGTAAAGATAAGGATTCAGGTCTGTCTGCTGTTTACCTTTGCTCCTGTGCGCACTGCCCTTCTCTCCACATTTATGTGTTTGTTTGTTTGTCTATCTAATCTTTTGGGATTTTATTTCTAATGAGGTCGACCAGTTGTCTATTTATTATTTTTTTTACTACGCATCAAGCTGCCCTGCTTGTCTTTGCTCCTGTGTGCTCGCGCACTCTCGCCTTTTCCACTTATTTTTATTTTTGATTTATTTTTGATTTATTTTGTCAATTTTAAAAAAAATACGCATCGTGCTGTGCTGTTTGTGTTTGCTTGAGTGCATTCGCGCGCTCTCGCTTTCTCCACTTTACAATTTTTTTGTTATTATTTATCTATTCCTGAGAGTTTATCTTATTTTTTATTTGTTTATTTAAATGAAGTCGACCAGTTGCCTGCCCTTCCTTCCATTATCCGTCACCGAGACAAACTGAACAAAGTTCTGAGGTCGACCTTGTAAAGATAAGGATTCAGGTCTGTCTGCTGTTTACCTTTGCTCCTGCGCGCACTGCCCTTCTCTCCACATTTATGTGTTTGTTTGTTTGTCTATCTAATCTTTTGGGTTTTTATTTCTAATGAGGTCGACCAGTTGTCTATTTATTATTTTTTTTACTACGCATCAAGCTGCGCTGCTTGTCTTTGCTCCTGTGTGCTCGCGCTCTCTCGCCTATTCCAGTAATTTTTATTTTTGATTTATTTTTGATTTATTTTGTCAATTTAAAAAAAATACGCATCGTGCTGTGCTGTTTGTGTTTGCTTGAGTGCATTCGCGCGCTCTCGCTTTCTCCACTTTACAATTTTTTTTGTTATTATTTATCTATTCCTGAGAGTTTATCTTATTTTTTATTTGTTTATTTAAATGAAGTCAACCACTTGCCTGCCCTTCCTTCCATTATCCGTCACCGAGAGAAACTGAACAAAGTTCTGAGGTCGACCTTGTAAAGATAAGGATTCAGGTCTGTCTGCTGTTTACCTTTGCTCCTGCGCGCACTGCCCTTCTCTCCACATTTATGTGTTTGTTTGTTTGTCTATCTAATCTTTTGGGTTTTTATTTCTAATGAGGTCGACCAGTTGTCTATTTATTATTTTTTTTTACTACGCATCAAGCTGCGCTGCTTGTCTTTGCTCCTGTGTGCAAGCGCACTCTCGCCTTTCCACTTATTTTTATTTTTGATTTATTTTGTCAATTTTAAAAAAAATACGCATCGTGCTGTGCTGTTTGTGTTTGCTTGAGTGCATTCGCGCGCTCTCGCTTTCTCCACTTTACAATTTTTTTGTTATTATTTATCTATTCCTGAGAGTTTAACTTATTTTTTATTTGTTTATTTAAATGAAGTCGACCAGTTGCCTGCCCTTCCTTCCATTATCCGTCACCGAGACAAACTGAACAAAGTTCTGAGGTCGACCTTGTAAAGATAAGGATTCAGGTCTGTCTGCTGTTTACCTTTGCTCCTGCCCGCACTGCCTTTCTCTCCACATTGATGTGTTTGTTTGTTTGTCTATCTAATCTTTTGGGATTTTATTTCTAATGAGGTCGACCAGTTGTCTATTTATTATTTTTTTTACTACGCATCAAGCTGCACTGCTTGTCTTTGCTCATGTGTGCTCGCGCACTCTCGCCTTCTCCACTTATTTTTATTTGTGATTTATTTTTGATTTATTTTGTCAATTTAAAAAAAAATACGCATCTTGCTGTGCTGTTTGTGTTTGCCTGAGTGCATTCGCGCGCTCTCATTTCTCCACTTTACAATGTTTTTGTTATTATTTATCTATTCCTGAGAGTTTATCTTATTTTTTATTTGTTTATTTAAATGAAGTCGACCAGTTGCCTACCCTTCCTTCCATTATCCGTCACCGAGACAAACTGAACAAAGTTCTGAGGTCGACCTTGTAAAGATAAGGATTCAGGTCTGTCTGCTGTTTACCTTTGCTCCTGCGCGCACTGCCCTTCTCTCCATATTTATGTGTTTGTTTGTTTGTCTATCTAATCTTTTGGGTTTTTATTTCTCATGAGGTCGACCAGTTGTCTATTTATTATTTTTTTTTACTACGCATCAAGCTGCGCTGCTTGTCTTTGCTCCTGTGTGCAAGCGCACTCTCGCCTTTTCCACTTATTTTTATTTTTGATTTATTTTCTCAATTTAAAAAAAAATACGCATCGTGCTGTGCTGTTTGTGTTTGCTTGAGTGCATTCGCGCGCTCTCACTTTCTCCACTTTACAATTTTTTGTTATTATTTATCTATTCCTGAGAGTTTATCTTATTTTTTATTTGTTTATTTAAATGAAGTCGACCAGTTGCCTGCCCTTCCTTCCATTATCCGTCACCGAGAGAAACTGAACAAAGTTCTGAGGTCGACCTTGTAAAGATAAGGATTCAGGTCTGTCTGCTGTTTACCTTTGCTCCTGCCCGCACTGCCCTTCTCTCCACATTTATGTGTTTGTTTGTTTGTCTATCTAATCTTTTGGGTTTTTATTTCTAATGAGGTCGACCAGTTGTCTATTTATTTTTTTTTACTACGCATCAAGCTGCGCTGCTTGTCTTTGCTCCTGTGTGCTCGTGCACTCTCGCCTTTTCCACTTATTTTTATTTTTGATTTCTTTTTGATTTATTTTGTCAATTTTTAAAAAAATACGCATCGTGCTGTGCTGTTTGTGTTTGCTTGAGTGCATTCGCTCGCTCTCGCTTTCTCCACTTTACAATTTTTTTGTTATTATTTATCTATTCCTGAGAGTTTATCTTATTTTTATTTGTTTATTTAAATGAAGTCGACCAGTTGCCTGCCCTTCCTTCCATTATCCGTCACCGAGAGAAACTGAACAAAGTTCTGAGGTCGACCTTGTAAAGAAAAGGATTCAGGTCTGTCTGCTGTTTACCTTTGCTCCTGCACGGACTGCCCTTCTCTCCACATTTATGTGTTTGTTTCTTTGTCTATCTAATCTTTTGGGTTTTTATTTCTATTGAGGTCGACCAGTTGTCTATTTATTATTTTTGTTACTACGCATCAAGCTGCGCTGCTTGTCTTTGCTCCTGTGTGCTCGCGCACACTCGCCATTTCCACTTATTTTTATTTTTGATTTATTTTCTCAATTTAAAAAAAAAATACGCATCGTGCTGTGCTGTTTGTGTTTGCTTGAGTGCATTCGCGCGCTCTCGCTTTCTCCACTTTACAATTTTTTTGTTATTATTTATCTATTCCTGAGAGTTTATCTTATTTTTTATTTGTTTATTTAAATGAAGTCGACCAGTTTCCTGCCCTTCCTTCCATTATCCGTCACCGAGACAAACTGAACAAAGTTCTGAGGTCGACCTTGTAAAGATAAGGATTCAGGTCTGTCTGCTGTTTACCTTTGCTCCTGCGCGCACTGCCCTTCTCTCCACATTTATGTGTTTGTTTGTTTGTCTATCTAATCTTTTGGGTTTTTATTTCTAATGAGGTCGACCAGTTGTCTATTTATTATTTTTTTTTACTACGCATCAAGCTGCGCTGCTTGTCTTTGCTCCTGTGTGCTCGCGCACTCTCGCCTATTCCAGTAATTTTTATTTTTGATTTATTTTTGATTTATTTTGTCAATTTAAAAAAAATACGCATCGTGCTCTGCTGTTTGTGTTTGCTTGAGTGCATTCGCGCGCTCTCGCTTTCTCCACTTTACAATTTTTTTGTTATTATTTATCTATTCCTGAGAGTTTATCTTATTTTTTATTTGTTTATTTAAATGAAGTCAACCACTTGCCTGCCCTTCCTTCCATTATCCGTCACCGAGAGAAACTGAACAAAGTTCTGAGGTCGACCTTGTAAAGATAAGGATTCAGGTCTGTCTGCTGTTTACCTTTGCTCCTGCGCGCACTGCCCTTCTCTCCACATTTATGTGTTTGTTTGTTTGT